>NC_092288.1:11150228-11450228 GCF_036320965.1 Panulirus ornatus | reverse complement strand
TAGTTTGTTAGTTGAGCTCTGAGTGAATCAAGAGTGAATTTAGCGTCATTAGCGAGGCAAAGGCTGGTATTCTTTTCCCCAAGTATGTAAGTGTGACACAAGCGTGCGGGCCGGAACCATCGCAGTCATTTGCCGTCAAAAGTTCTTAAAAGCGTTTGCTGAATGACTCTGAAATCGGAAATGCTTAAAAGACGCAGTTTTAAGGTAACGAGACTGTCACCACACAGGAAAACGACCACAAGAAACCGTACCAGATACCACACACCCACCACCGTCACCACACACCCACCACCATCACCACACAACCACCACCGTCACCACACAACCACCACAGTAACCACGCACCCACTACCGTCACCACGCACCCACTACCGTTACCACACACCACCACCGTCACCACACACCACCACCGTCACCACACACACACAGCCACCACCGTCACCACACACCACCACCGTCACCACTCACCCACTACCGTTACCACACACCACCGCCGTCAACACACACCACCACCGTCACCACACAACCACCACAGTAACCACACCCATCACCGTCAACACACACCACCACCGTCACCACACAACCACCACAGTAACCACACACCACCGCCGTCACCACACACCACCACCGTCACCACACACCACCACCGTCACCACACACCAAGATAGTAACCACACACTACCACAGTCACCACACACCCACCACCGTCACCACACACCACCACCGTCACCACCCACCCACCAGCGCCCGCTGTGTAAGACGTCAGTTGGACGACAAGGCGTCTGTCCTGCAACGATGGAACGAGGCCACAGGCTGCACCCATCGCCTATTTCTGGAGGAGGATGAAGTGCACGAACAATTCCTGGATAAATGCGGTCCTAAATGTGCGGCTTAAGGGTGTGAACCCGTCCACTGCGGGAGCTGACGGGCAGGTGATGTCTGTGTCACCTGAGGACCTAACCCCTCGTTAGTGTCTCGTGAGGGCGTCTGTCTGTATGTGGGTGGGTGTGTGTGTCCTGTTGGAAGGGTAGGTGTCTCTTATTAACCATTTGTACTGTGGTGGGAGGGAGGTCTCTACACTCGTAGGGACCCATCTCTTGAACTTCCTCTTTTTTCATATCACTTTTTAGATGTTTTTCGTATTCACAAATTTCGTCAGTGAGTTTTTTTTTTTTCCCTCAACTTATCCGCTGCTCTTATAAGAGTACCTCTCGTAATCTCTTTGGATAAGTTCTTCGTTTAATATGATGTCGTCTGGTTGTTCTATCCTTGCATCTGACGAAGAACTAACTGTTCGCTGTCGACACCAGCAAACTGGCTTAAAAAAAAAAAAACTTGAAGGCTGTGATCAGGTCACCCTTTACTTTTCTCTATTCCATGGTGGACAAATCTAAGATCCCATCTTTGTTGCCCTTCTCTGGACCCTTCTTTATTGATTATTTGTCCTTCATTAGGTGCGATGACCAGAGTCGAGAGGCATATTCTAGGTCTAGTTGTAATGTAGGGTGTGAACAGCTTGCTGAACATATCCTTATGAGTGTGCATGAATTTACCATCAGACTGTTGGTCTCTTTTACTGGCCTCCTAAGGCGAGACTATGGTGACAGGTTAGGGACGATGCTGACCTCCCAAGACCTTCTCACACACAGATTCCTTCAGCTTATTTCCTGCGAGTTGATATTCACATTGAGGACTTCTCTCGCTGTGTCCACATCCTCAGTGTGTGTGTGTGTGTGTGTGTGTGTGTGTGCGTGGATGAGTATGTGCATATTAACATGTCCATACACAAGACCATGGACGTATAGGGCAGCAAAAATCTCAGTGTTGCCAACACATACATAAACCGGAAAGTGAACTATATACATTATCAGATGAAGACACTGACACCAGCGAGATATCATACTACACACCTGAGGACACCAGACACTTGGCACGCCACACACCTGGAGACGTCACACACCTGAAGCACCATACACCTAGGGAGTCACACACACCTGAAGCACCACACACCTGGGTACGTCACACGCCTGAAGCACCACACACGTGGGGACATCACACACCTTGAAGAATCACACACCTGGGACGTCACACACACCTGAAGCACCACACACGTGGGGACATTACACACCTGAAGAACCACACACCTTGGGAGACCACCGTTCTATTTCATCCATGTGAACATCCTGCTAGAAGAAATAGAATCCTTCCTGAAGATGTCTGCGAATAATGCCAAGGTCATGTAGGCGAACTTCAACCCAAGTGAGAGTAAAGCAATGAAGATAGACACGGGGGAAGCAGTCCTCCCTATGAACGATTCAGATCTAGCAGTGAAGACACTGTAGGAATCTGTCTGTGAGAGCAACTTGGCAGTAGACATTTTCCTCAACCTGTCACCGGTCTCGTATCAAGAGGACAGTAGATAAAGTTAACTGTCGTCTCGCAAATTTTAGAACAGCATATATATATATATATATATATATATATATATATATATATATATATATATATATATATATATATATATATATATATATATATATATCATGCTTTTAACATCCGACATTCATCCGCTAATAGAAGACGCATCTTCAAGTCTGGTCACCACAGTTAAAGAAGCGCAAAGAGCTAATAAAGAAGGCGCAGAGGTAATTAAAGAAAGCAACAAAGACAATACAAGGGTTAAGAGAGCTGAGTTACAGGAAGAGGTTAGAGGCCATGAACTTGCTCGGTGTGACAGAGAAAAGAGAGGCGTGACCTGATGACAAGCTTTAAGTTTTCAAACCAGATTGATGACGTAGACGGTGTGCAGTTTCTCGTAAGCTATATGGGCAGAAGAACATCCAGAGACCATAGAATGATGCCTGTTAAAGAATAAAAAAAAAGAGGTGGTGGGTGACTGGGATAGACTGAATGAGGAAATAGTGATATGCGGACGGAATACAGAAGTTGGAAAAGTTGTATGATGGCAGAGAATGTTTTGAGATGGTGGCCCCCACGAGCGAGAAACTTTCTTCCCGTACCCTGGAAAATGGTTGATTACGCACCACATACCTGAAAGGCACCACACACCTTGGGTCACCATGCACATGGGGGACGCTTTACACCTGAGGGCACCACACACGTCTGGGAATCGTCACACACCTGTGGACAACACACCTAAGGACAACACACACCTGAGGACACCAAACACCTTGGGAGCTCCACACCATATACCCTTTCTGCCACTTAAAGGATCCTCCGACCATAATCTTATCTCTGTTACTTCTGATGGTAACACCCAACCTCTGTTCAGGGTCACTGTAAAGCTGTTTCTTCACAGGGTCAAACACACCTTCATAAAGTGTGTTAACTCTACTTCATCCACCGACATATCTCTTACGTCCTTAAGCAAAATCATCTCCGGTCACTTCTGTAATTCAACCTTTCCTACGTCTCTTACGACCTAATAAATCTATAGCCAACCCTTCAGCTGGTAAGAGCGCTCTCTTTGGTAAATCATTTCTCCTCTCATTCGACTCTGGATGGTTTTGCAACCATCCCTTCCTCCTCCCTCACTTCTTACTACACTTATTTCACTTCTTTCGTGTCATGTCTTTTGCGCAAGGTCTTACGTGTACTCTCCCACCTCCAAGTGGGCAAAGCGAATGGCCCAGGTGGTGTAACCCTCCCTGCGTCCAAAGGGAGTATGGTTAAGGAAACAGACGCTTCTTGCTTCTTGGATATGTGCCTTGGTGCAGCCGATTCCTAGGAAAGGAGACTGTTCTAACCCTTCCATTGTCTCAGGTGTCTTTGAAACCCTCCTTAACTCCCGCTTTACCAAGTACTTAGAATCCCATTCCTTTCTTTCCTTTTTGTTTTCCCTCTGTTCAGTTTCAAAGCAGCATAATTCAATCCTGCAATTGCATGTTGGTCAAAACCATATCCTTCATTCTGTCATGTCAACCCCACATAACACTACGAACTCTGTGTTTCTCTTCGTATATACACTTGGTTTATCACACACTTGGAACCACCATACATTAGGAGCCACTACACACCTGGAGGTCACCACACATCTGGAAGTCACCACACACCTGGAGGCCACCATACACCTAGGGGTCCCTACACACCCAGAACCACCACACACCTGCAGGTCACCACACATCCGGAGCCACCACACATTTCAAGCCAACACACACTTGGAGTCACCATACACCTGGGGATCATCACACACCTGGAACCACCATACACCTGGAGGCCACCACACACCTGGAGCCACCACAACCAGGAGCCATCACAACTGGGGTCACCACACACCCGGAGCCACCACATACCTGAGGGGTCAGCACAACGAGTAGGGCATGGCGCGGCTGAGGACACAACGCTGCCTTAATCTCGAGCCAGACGACGGGAACAGAAAGTGGCAGGAGTCAATATACCAGACCATCACGACCCTCCTCCCCCAATCCACCCAGGAGGGAGGCGTGGGTGGTATCCCCATCCCTGGAGGAGGCGTGGGTTACACTCTTCTCCACCCCTACCTCACCACCCCACACACACCCCCACACACACACCCCCAAACATCCAAGCTCATCTACTATAACCCCCTCCCCCCGCCCGCCCACCTCCAACACCCAACCCTCCCCCTCCCACCACCGCCACCACCGCCGCCCACGCAACCTTCCATTTTTTACGATTTCCTCGCTTCACAGCCTCGACAGCTGACATTAAGTAGAGTAAGAGAGAGAGAGAGAGAGAGAGAGAGAGAGAGAGAGAGAGAGAGAGAGAGAGAGAGAGACTACTGATCATGCCAGAGTGTCCTAAGTGGCCAGGCTTCCTCTTGCATTAGTGTAGTGCCGTCATAATGCTGCTAAATTTTCCTTTGAACGAGACGCCTTGCGAGCCGCTCTCTCGGGCACGTGGTACTGGACGCTTAGTGTCGCTTTGTTGGACACATCTCATCGCTGTGTTGGACACATAGTGTCGCTGTGTTGGACACATTGTGTCACTGTGACGGACCCATAGTATCATTGTGTTGGACAAACCATCGCTGAGTTAAATACCCATTGTCGCTGTGTTGGTCATCCAGTGTTGCTCTGTTGGAATCAAAGTGCCGTGGCTTTGGACACACTGTCTGCTGTGTTGGACACGGTGTCACTGTGGTGAGCGACTTTAGGACTTGGGTTGCTGGTCACTGTGAGACCCAGTGAGGCCAAATTAGGTCAGTGAGAGATTTAAGCAGGTGATGGTCAGGCACCTTACACTTCTACGCAAGGACAAGTAGCATGAAGGACGAGTGTTGAGGGCGTCTTGTGGCCTCCGTGGTATGGGTTGTGTGGTTCACACCCTGGTACAGCGTGTGGCCCACGCCCTGGTACAACGTATGGCCCACACTCTGGTACAGCGTGTGGCCCACCCCTTGGTACAACGCATGGTCCACACTCTGGCGCAGTGTGTGACCCACGCCCTGGTACAACGTATGGCCCACACTCTGGTACAGCGTGTGGCCCAACCCTTGGTACAACGTGTGGCCCATCCCCTTGGTATAACGTGTACAGATGAGAGAGTATTGTCAGAACAGCTTCTTAAATGCTGTGGTGGTGTTTGTTGGTGAGAGTGAAGTGTGGTAGTGTTGGTGAGGATGCAATGTAGTGGTGTCAGTGAGAGTCTTAGTGTAGCGGTGTTAGGACTGATGTTAGGGAGGGTTTGTGACTACCTGTTTTGTACTGTATGGGAAGGGAGTCCTACAATCGAGGAGACATTTCTCTTATACATTGTCGACCGTCATATACCTTAAGATTTAATATTCTGCCCACATCTACCACGTCATCATTCAGATTATTCCACTCATCTATTTCTCTTGCACTATTACAGTACTTTTTCACACCTCTTATAACAAGATTCCTGCCAGATTTCGTGTTATTGTCTCTAGTTGTTCTTTCTTAGCAACTTTGGTAGAGCTTTTCACTGTTGATATCATCAAAGTGGCTCAACAACTTAAAGGTCATGAGCAAGTCATCCCTTGCTCTTCATTGTTGGCTTCTGATCTCTCATGGTGAATCAAATCGGAATTCAGGTACAATTTATTATTTTTTCTTGTCTTCCTCTAGACCTTCTTTAATAGTTCTTTCAGCTTCTCTAAGCACGGTGATCAGACATGAGAGGCATAGTCTAGTTTTGACCTGATAAACAATCTGAATAGTTTTCTTAATATCTACTTCATCATATACTTGAATGTGATTCGAATCTTTGCTAACAAACCAGTGTTTCCTTCACTAATATCCATAAAATGGACTCTGGTGACAGGTTAGGTACATTGTCGAATGACAGAGATCTCTGTGGCTTATTTCCTGCTGGATGTATTCACATCGAAGCCTTCTTGCTTTGTGCCCCATCCTCAGTACTGATATTCATCAGCCATTCATCAGACCAACTTTGGAGTGTGTCTTGATCCCCTTGTAAGGTGATACGATCCTCATTACCCTTAACATCCCTCAGTTCGTCTGCCACATCATTTACATAGATCAAGAAGAGCAATGGTCCAGGATCGAAACCTGTGACATAACAGCAACGACCTCAACCCATTTTGGGAAGGTTTTCACCTGATACGAATCCTTTGTTCCTTCCGCTAAGGTAACTTTCTACCTACCGAAGGAGTCTGTCTTACCCACTTCCCTCCGCCAGTCAGGATCCAGCTCCTTTACCAACATCCTACGTGGTACGGAATCGAATGCTTCTTTTTTTTTTTTTTTTTTTTGGCAGTCCGGGTACACACAATGCATCCCTCTTTCCCTCTTGTCTTAAAACGGAGCTCACTCTTTCATACAAGTCTCAGAGACTTGATACGCATGACCTCCTTTCCCGGAATCCGTGTCGTCTCTCGCTTAGGTAATTCCTCCTTTGCGAATAATCATCCATTTGCTTTATGATCACCCTTTCCAGTATTTCCAAAACCAGGCTGACTGTGGTGGGGATGGTGTTGATGAAGAGTGTCGGTTAGGGTGTGGTGTGGTGGATGTAGTGAGGCGGTACTCTCGTGTCAATGAGGTTTGTAGTGTGGTGGTTTTCGGGAAGGTGTCAGTGACGGGGTAGAGACTAATGGCTCTATTTTTTGTTCGGCAGAGTGTCCACGAGCCCCAGACGGCCGCCCCAAGATGTTCTGCCCGACGCCCACAGAGGACGGTCAGTGGATCTGCATAGAAGACGAGGACCTGTGTGATGGGGTGGGACAGTGTCCCTCTGGAGAGGACGAAGCGCCCACCCACTGCCTCTTCCACACAGCGGTAAGTGTCCAGGTCCAACCTACTCACTCACGTTCTCAGTTTCTGGTAAATTGTTTTGAATACTAGAAACTACGACAGCCAGCGAGCGATCCAAGGACAGCAAACGAATTCTTATCTTTCTCTTTTGGCAGATGAGGACCCACCTGGACGAGCTCACCAAGTTCGTCATGCTTTCCAAACTAACCTGAGAACTTGTGGGTCGTCTTAAAGTCAACAGCCACGTGAACTGGGCTTGGCGTCTGCCGGATCGGAGACTGGGTCGGGTGCTGGTGCCCCTCGTACTGCTCCCAGCCTCACGACGAGCACCACTCCATGTCGCCTGCCGATGCCTACATAACCTTCGGTACGACGACTATTATCGAGACAAGCGACGTGCACTTCTGTGTGGCTTCCTCTGGCAGGGCCCTGCCGCCTGGCCTCCAGGAATATCTCCCTCTCTATCATGGTCACCTCCCCGCCTCCATGGCAGCTCCTATGCTTCCTCGGCCGCCTCCATGCCTCAGCGGATTTGTCCCCCTGCCTACACGGCTGCCTCCTTACCTCCTCGGGTGTTTTCCATCCGCCACTGATGCCTCTTAGTCTCTACGGATGCCTCCCTGCCTCCACGGATGACTCCTGGCCCCCACAGATGCCTCCTGCCTCCACGGATGCCTCTCAGCCCGCATTCGAAGTTCTGAGCCATGATTTCCCCCTTGTCAACGTCTCCTCCCTCGATCGACATCTGTTTTGGGCAAAGTATCTCCGGCTGAGGATCTGATGACTGTTCAGCGGCTGCCTCCCCTGCGCTTGTCACTGTCCCACCACACGGTCCCCTCCCTAACACAGGCTTCCCGGCACTGGGCCCTTATACTGTCTTCCAGTACTGTCCTTGTTCATGTCCCTGACACCTGTGCCAAAGTACTGTGCCATTATTATCCCCCTCCCCCCCAGTACTACTCCTCCAGCTGCAACCAAGGCCGTTATCACTTCAACATGCCTGTGTGGTTCTTTTCCCAGTAATAAGGAATCTATGTACTGTAATGTAATTTGCATACGAAGTTTGAGAGAAAGATCTTACATAGTTTGTAAGTTTGCCAGTCTGGCTCGGGGTCCCTTATGCTCCAGTCAGACCTCAGACCAAAGCACTGTTATTTTTGTACACTATGATACACCTCTCAGAGCTATATAAAGCCATCTTCACGTGTATTCTGTACCGATAGAGCACTGTACATATGTTTTTGTATACATTTGGACTATCTTAAGTTATTCATAATTTATTGGTATCTTATTTATGCTTTTTTACTTATTTATACATGTACTGATTTTTTTTATGTGATGTCTGACACGTACCAGTCTTATCATTAGTCACAGTATGGTACTCTGAGGTACGGTTTTCTGTATGAAATGATAATCTGGAATAAATGTACTTAAAACAGTCACAGGTTCTGGAATATATCCTTCGCCTTCCAGCCTTAGCTGGAACTCGTTTGCACAGCGCATGGGGTCGCGCGCCTTTTTTGTGGTGTGTACACGGTGAAAGACATATCAAGTCTATACTTAAAGTTTGCCGATGACGGAAGATGTGGAATTTGATGACGTTTGACTTCCTGATGGTAGGAGGGGGCTGACGTGGTGCCAAATGTAACACAGAGCGTTAGGGTAGAGCTTAACACACCCCAGTCTGGAGCCTCAGTTACGGGACCAAGTTCTGGAACCTTAGTTCTGGAACTTCGTTCGCGGAAGGTCATCTCTGGAGCTTTAGGTTGGGGATTTCAGCTCTAGAACCTCAGGTTGAGGGGCTTAGATTTGGAGCCTTAGGTCGGGGGTGTCAGGTCTGGAGTCTCAGACTGGTGATTCAAGTCTGAAGTCTCTGGTCGTGGAGGATCGAGTCTCAAGTCTCGGGTTAGAGGATCAAGTATTAAGTCTCTGGTCGTGGAGGATCGAGTCTCAAGTCTCAGGTTAGAGGATCAAGTATTAAGTCTCAGATCGTGGACTTAGTCTGGAAGCTCAGAATTCACGAATAGCAAGACAGGACTTATGTCATGGTATGTCCACCTAATACGCCCAGTTCGAATGAATCAGAACAAATATACAATGAGGGAATAAAGATGGCAAGTGGAGGAGCGAAATGCGCGCTTCTCAGAGACTGTCAGTCGCCAACAGATGTTTGTGATCTCAACTGAGACAGTAAAATGATCGACAGCAGATGGTTATGGTCTCAGCTGTGAGAGTAAAATGATCGCCAGCAGATGGTTATGGTCTCAGCTGTGAGAGTAAAATGATCGCCAACAGGTGGTTGTGGTCTCAACTGTGACAGTAAAATGATCACCAGCAGATGGTTGTGGTCTCAGCTGTGGGAGTAAAATGATCGCCAACAGATGGTTATGATCTCAACTGTGACAGACAGTAAAATGATCGCCAGCAGATGGTTGTGATCCTAACTGTGAGAGTAAAATGACCAGGGATAAAGTGGTGAAGGGTGCGACTGCCACAGGCCAGTCAAGCTGCTGGGTAACAGGTTACGAGCAAATGTAACCATGGATGGATCGTCATGGTACCAGGTACGTATAACAGGGCTCACAGTGAGAGAGAGAGAGAGAGAGAGAGAGAGAGAGAGAGAGAGAGAGAGAGAGAGAGAGAGAGAGATTTGCGCTATCAAGGCTGGTAAAATATGTGTATTTATTTACAGTTCATAGCGGAAATATATACACTCAAGCAGACGATATATATATATATATATATATATATATATATATATATATATATATATATATATATATATATATATATATATATAATATATATATGTGTGTGTGTGTGTGTGTGTGTTACCGGACTCCGCCTGCTCTAGGTTACACCGCGGATGAAAAATCACCTTTGGTAAGGCTGTGACATTGTGGGTACAGTCTCGTCAAAATACATATTTCACTCTAAAGATATCTACTTTCCCTGCTCATGGAAAATGCGCAGCCTCGGATTGCAGGAGCCACAAGGTCGCACATGATCGTAGCACAAGTCGAAACAAATTAATACCACGAATTCTCTGTAGAAAAATGAAGCTGCCAGGGAGAGGATACAAGATAATAAATTCCCCTGTAGCAAATATCACCGGTAGATAATAGTGATAGCACCACGGGTAAATATCATTAGGGCGTAAATCATATGTAAATAGATAAATATCTGTCTCGCGATATTCACCTGTCTGTTATACCTACATAGAGTGCGATTAGGTCATACACACAGTCATTCCTAGAGACGACCTCACAAGAATTCATACGTGAATAAAACTAGCCAAAAATCAAGTGTTTGTTAATGGTGTTTACATAGGTAACTAGCGGACTGTCTTTATAACTATGATGGACGGTCATTTGTCCTAGCGAGTGTCTTCTCCAAGGTTAGCGAATCTAGCGAACTCAGATACCGCGACGCGTCACTTCGACACGGTCGGATGTGACGGCTTCCCGCAGATTTACCCTAGTAACAGGTTATGGACGGTCGTCATCACTATTAGACGGCTCGTCAGGGGTGTCCAGTGAGCAGCAGTCCGTCTGGAGTCCTGGACAGGTTGCTGTGGTAACTGCTTTGGTGGACGGCGCGGGCATTGCCAGTCACTAAGGGGAGGTGGGTGGTGGGGAGCGGGAGAGATGCGCGCCGTAAAAGTGCCTAGATAGAGAGATGGGTTTCACAGGTGGGAGCGAGTGAGGGCAACGAAGCACTGCAGGGTAAGTTCTGGGGAGCAAAGCGGCGCATGTAGACCAAACCAAGCTGTCCTCTGGCGGGAAACTGGGTATATAAGCGATGATCGAGTGATGGAAAAACAAGTGGGGAGAACCAATCAACCAATTTAAAGGATCAAGTGATGGAAACAAGTGGGAGGAACCAATTAGTTTAAAGGATCTGATTAAGCTTTCATAACTGGTGGATGCCTTTATTGCCCATGACCCATACACCCAGCAGATGCAAATATGTGACTCAGTTGGAGAGATACATAGTCGTGTAATGAGCCATATACACTCCCACGAACCCCCCAGGTGTAAATTTTAGGGATATATACTTATTCATGTAACATCTCGGATTGCTGGCGATCAAGAGTAAAATGATAGTAATTATTTATTCATGAAACAAATTGGGGATAATTCCCTCTTTATTGTCAGGACGGGAGTCTAAGATGGGCGCAACATGCAATATTTAAAAGAAATATTTTTGATGTCTATCGCAAAAAAGCAAAAAAAAAAAAAATATTCCGTGTATGAAAGACGTATCGTCGTGAAGTGATCAGTGTCACTGACAACGAAGAACGGGAAAGATTCAGATTCTCATGGAGACATAGTCAAGGGGACGTAAGTTCTTATCTTAGAATATATACGCGAAAATATCCAATGCCAACCTACTAAAGCTAATCGCACTACACCCCATTCATAGATCTTATCTTCCCACATAGGAGCATACGTACATACCAGCCTGACGAATGTGATGTATATGATAATGGGAGAGATAGCCAGATAACAAATGGATAGGCCTTTGTGGGAAAAGTAACTACCCAAGCGAGAGAGAAGGTGGGGTCGGGGAGAGAAGGTTAGCGTGTAGCGAACCTCATAGACTTCTGGGCGAGACTGAACTCTCATTTAGACAAAAGAGAAGAAGGTTAAGTGGATTGTTTGTATCTCTACTTGCTATAGAGCATTTGATACTCTACCATATATACATAAGGCTGGAAAAGAAGCAAGATCATATATCGTCATTATCATACGCAATTTCTGGCTGTTTAAAAGAGGTTATCCGTATTTAGCCACCAAAGAGGTGGCCTTCGTATTGACCCATCATTGAGGTGGCGATCATATTCACCCACGACAGAGATGGGCACTGTATTCACCCATTATACAAGTAGCAAACGTATTCGTCCGCCACAGAGATGGTAGTCGTGTTCACCCACTACACAGGTGACAACCGTATTCACCAAGTATATATATACATGGCAACCGTAGTCTTTTCCAGTGCGTTGTGCTCTTCGAGATTCCAGAACGTTCAACCCACTGTTTTTTGTTCTTGTTTTTTGCTCCTCCAGTATATCGTACTCTGCCCTGTGGTTCCCAAGTCATGCCTTCCTTCCACCGAATAAACCAGAAATCTAGCACAAGACTTTCACGGCTCCCCTTCCAGAATATTTTATTTGTTTTGCTAAAAGCTATTAAAAGAAGAAGGAAGATAAACAAAAATCTTGGACCCATGTTATAACAACATGCTAAAATACATCCCCGGGCTGCAGTCAGAACCCTATTCACGTACCCGGGGAAAATATGTAAAAACATTCTTACCCAATTAGGAGCAATTACTTCTTCATGTGGCTCTCTGTAAACACATGTTGAGGGACCTCTGGAACAGCTCAGACTTTAAGTTTGTTGACGGGCTTCAGAAAGGTGGCCAGACCTTGAGTCTGTTGATGGACTTCAGCAGTGGGGGTAGATCTTGAGAGTCTGTTGATGGACTTCAGCAGTGGGGGTAGATCTTGAGAGTCTGTTGATGGACTTCAGCAGTGGGGGTAGATCTTGAGAGTCTGTTGATGGACTTCAGCAGTGGGGGTAGATCTTGAGAGTGTTGATGGACTACAGCAGTGGGGGTAGATCTTGAGAGTCTGTTGATGGACTTCAGGAGGAGGGCAGCCCTTGAGTTTGTTGATGGACGAACATGATGTCAAGTCTGGCCTGGGAATGAATTCGCGTCTGAGCTAGGAATGATGTCACGTCTGGGCTAGGAATGATGTCACGTCTGGGTCAGGAAGGGAACCGTATAACTCCAGGGCCTGATCCACCCACAGTTCATTAGCCCAACTGCCTGCAGGGAGTTTGACACCACCAGCCTGAGGGATGTTCTTTATCCCGTGACCATAACGGTATGACCCCTGGGCACAACGGCACGATTCTTCAGCACAACAGGTACGACCCCTGAGCACAACGGCACGACTCTTCAGTACAACAGGTAAGATCCCTGAGCACAACGGTACGACTCTTCAGCACAACAGGTACGACCCCCGAGCACAACGGTACGACTCTTCAGCACAATTATACGACCCTTGCGTACAACGGTACGATCCTTCACCACAACGGTAACATTCTTTAAGTATAATGATGCGATCCTTCAGCATACAGCTGTGCGGCCCGTAGGTATGATAGCGTCACATTTGACTTAAACTTCGGGTGAAGTC
Source organism: Panulirus ornatus (assembly GCF_036320965.1). Classification (NCBI taxonomy): domain Eukaryota; kingdom Metazoa; phylum Arthropoda; class Malacostraca; order Decapoda; family Palinuridae; genus Panulirus; species Panulirus ornatus. Next base: position 11,436,785 of record NC_092288.1, on the reverse strand, counting down.
TGGGTCACTCCCATCATACCCGAAAGGTCTCGCCGTCGAACTAAAGACATTGAAATCCACGTCTCATGACTTCATGAATACGACCCGTGAGACGCGGATCACTCATGATCCGTCTGGTTATTTCTAACAAAGTAGTTGATGATACAGTCTCACCATAACCACCCTATTGGATCACGTGACAAGGCAAGCTATTCCAAGGCTATCAAGGATATTCATTTGCTCATCTGTTTATTCATAATCCTGAGAGATGATCTTTGAAAAAGTTGCCAATATTCTCCCTCTCCCCGGATTTATGCACCTTTATTATAAAGGCCATTCTTTACGTGATCAGTGGGGAGTGAATATCCTTGTATTGGAAACTACATACATCTACATACATCTATCTGGCTAACTGCATCGTGAAAGTCTAGAGTTCAAGACTATGGAGTGAAGAGGAAACATTACATTCACCTGATCGCTATGTATTAATCTCAAACAGTGGGATGTGAGGTTAGGTGGAGCCCCAGGACTGGAGTATATGTAGAGTTGAGCCGAGCCTTAGGATGGGGTATGTAAGGTTAGACTGAGCTTCAAGGGTTTGGAGTGTGTGGGTCCTGGCTTAATTCCATGTTTAAGGTATGTGAGGTTGGCCTGAGCCTCAGGAAAGGCTGATCTGTTTCGTTTCTGATCCGGCAACGGAATGGAAAGTGCACCGTTGCTTCGTTTTACCTCCGTACCTATCGTTCATTTCTTATTCATTATTCCAGTCCTTGGGCGGCATTCCAGTCTCTTTGGGTGAGTGTGAGAAGAGTCTCATAGAGTTGATTCCATGAGGAAGCTGTGAGTCAAGTCTCCAGGTCACGATTAGGGTACCACCGGTCACCAAGTCGGACGGCCCACCAAGTATACATTCCACCAATCACCAAGATTGACGGCCCACCAGGTCGTGCATTACGAAGCTGAACTATAAAAATTCGGAGCAAACACCTTGGTTGGCCCAGTAAGGAAGATTTACAACGATAGCTTTCAGTGGTGGTAATGAAGCGGAGATACAAACATATATCTGGATCCTGGCGATAGATGGCCGGGTATCGCTCCCACCACACATTCCAGGCAGCCTCTCGGAATATATACAGTTATGATACACATTTCTTATATATTGTGAATCTCTCTCTCTCTCTGACCTCAGAAAAAGTACATAGACAATCCGACATTTGAGAGTGAAGGAAAATGACTGTGTTTGAGTTCCAGGAAGTGGTCACGAAATGAGGTGGTGAAGCAGGGTATATGCCTGCCGGTTTTACACCGATCGGCCTAAAGATTAATCAAATGTCACACAGTTATATTTGTCAGAAAAAAGTAGAGGACTTGAAACATTACAAAATTTTGTATTTTCCTTCTTTATGGGGAATGGGGCATAGTTCAGGGTCATGATAGCACCCTTGATCGGCTGGAGATGTGAGCAAACAATATGACAGAAGAAGGTCAGTCGCGGTGTGTCCAAGTGTGGTAGATGGTCAGTTACCTGTCCATGTGTCACACGTACGTGTGTTCATCGCTCAGCAGATACTCTCAGGAGCAGCAGGGATGGTGCTGGACCCGCCAGTACTCTCGGGGCGACCAAGGTATGAGGCGTTGGTCTCTGTATGCTGATAAATCTTACTGGAAGATTTCTGCTTTTAGAGAAACGACATAAAACAACGGAAGGACTTTGCTTTTCATCTTAAACAGATGGAGGATATTGGTTTGAGCCATAAGACGTTAGTGCACAAGGAACATACTAAGACAAGGTTGACGTCCAAGCAGTGAGGACAGTTCCTGTCCTCTCGTTCCTTCTGGCCCCAGGTAGTGCTTCCTGGGCCTGGCTCTGACCCTGAGCCGGGATCTGGCCTTGGTGGGGCTCTGGTATGGGCTCGGCTCTGGGGTCTGGGTTCCGGCCTGGGTAGAACGTCTGCGACAGGTGTACTACCATAAATTTATCAAGAATGAGAGGAAAAGCTGGAATAATGAGTTGTATGAATTATTTGATGTGTTTTTTGTTTTTTCTGAGAAGAGGAAAGTGTGATCTGTCGACTGGATGCCAGCAGATCATATGGAAGTGAGGCAAGGATGAAGAACAGCCACCAGGGTCAGGTAGAGGAATGTGATAAACAGTACATTGATGCCATCCTGCGACGCCATCACCAATCCTCCCGACTCCCAGGAAGGAGTACTTCCCTGGCTGGTGGATACCTCTCACTTGCTACGACACTCATTCTCTAGCTGTCATGTGTAATGCACATAAACCTCAGCTCCCTATCTGCAGTCAAGTCCCACACACCTTTTCATGGTTTACTACGGACGTTTCACAGGCCCTGGTTCAGTCCATTGACAGCAAGTCGACCCTAGTATACTGAATCGTTCCAATTTACTCTATCCCATGCATGCCTTTCACCCTCCTGCAGGTTCAGACTCTGATCGCTCAAAATCCTTTTCACTCCACCCTTCCATATTCAGTTCGGTCTCCCCGTTTTCCTTGTTTTCTCCCCTTGTGATAGATAAGTCCTTTGTCAACCTTCCCCCATTTATTCTCTGTCTCTCTCTCTCTCTCTCTCTCTCTCTCTCTCTCTCTCTATATATATATATATATATATATATATATATATATATATATATATATATATATATATATTTAGAGAAAGAGAGAGAGAGAGAGAGGAAACGAACAAAAGTTTGAGTACAAAGAGACTGAGAGACGCTCATACACACAGCTCACCTACTTACCACCCTCAGCCTCCCAGTCTTGATCTGTTGCTTCCTTGGAGAGCAGAAGAAGGACTGAGATAACCTAGCCCAGAGTAACACCAAAGATGACACGTACGGTATACGTTTGTGAGAAGTATTTACGGATCACGAGAAGAGTGGAGACCAGGTAGGATTTAGCAAAACACCACCCACACCCGCCCACGTTTCCTCCTCCTCTCCCGCCTCACCCACCCACCCCTAACACCTCCTCCAAGGAAGGATGGGGGGTGGGTGGGGGGAGTTACGACCCACATCTTCCAGCCGAGTGGGAAACAAAAATCACTGTCAGAAGCTGGAGGAAAGTGCCCACCCAAGCGGAAGCAGGTAGCGGGGGAGGGGCCTTCTCCCGGCACCCCGTCTTGCTGACTTATCAAGGTGGGTCCTCGTCAGTAACCCCTCCTGCAGGAAATGTGTGGGGTACCTCCTGCAGGAAATGTGTTGGGTACCTCCTGCAGGAAATGTGTGGGGTACCTCCTGCAGGAAATGTGTGGGGTACCTCCTGCAGGAAATGTGTGGGGGTACCTCCTGCAGGAAATGTGTGGGGATACCTCCTGCGGGAAATGTGTGGGGGTACCTCCTGCAGGAAATGTGTGGGGTACCTCCTGCAGGAAATGTGTGGGGTACCTCCTGCGGGAAATGTGTGGGGATACCTCCTGCAGGAAATGTGTGGGGATACCTCCTGCAGGAAATGTGTGGGGATACCTCCTGCAGGAAATGTGTGGGGATACCTCCTGCGGGAAATGTGTGGGGATACCTCCTGCAGGAAATGTGTGGGGATACCTCCTGCGGGAAATGTGTGGGGATACCTCCTGCAGGAAATGTGTGGGGATACCTCCTGCAGGAAATGTGTGGGGATACCTCCTGCAGGAAATGTGTGGGGATACCTCCTGCGGGAAATGTGTGGTGGTATCTCCTACAAGATTTGTGTGATGGTAACTCTTGCAGAATCTATGTGGAGTTGCCCCCCTGCAGGATCTTTGAGTAGGTACTTCCTGCAGGATCTATAAGGGTAACTCCTGCAGAATATCTGTGCAGGTAACTCTTGCAGGATCTGCGTGGGAACCTCTTGCAGGATCTGTAGAGGGACATCCAGCAGGATTTGTGGGAACTTCCCGTTGGCCCTTGGGTTCTTCTGCCTGACCTGTGGGAGGTCATCCTGCAGGATATGTATGGGGACCATCTGCAGGATCTTTGTGAACCTTCTGTTGGATATGTCTGGGGACCTTCTGCCGGATCTTTGAAGTGCAGGATCTCTGTGGGGGCCGCCTGCAGGATCTATGTAGGATCTTCTTGCAAGACCTTTGTGGTGACCTGGAAGACCTATGTGGTGACAGCTTGCAGGTTTTTTGTTGACTTTCTGTAAGACCTGTGTAGGGAACATCTGCAAGATCTGAGGGGCCTTGGGGATCTCCTGCGGGATGTTTGGGAACATATTGGAGGATCTGTTTGAGACGTCCTACAGGGTCTGTAAGGACCTCCTTGGGGATCTGTGTGGGACTTCTTACAGGATCTTTTCTTACCTTTGGCAGGATGTATACGTGTTAAAACACATTCTACAGTATCTGAAGGTGTTGATACCTCCTGTGGGATCTGAGTGTGTTGGCAGGTCCTCCAGGAACCTGAGTGTCTTTTTATGGGTCCTGCAAACACCTGAGTAAGTCCTGCAGAAAGCTTAAGTGTTAGTAGTTCCTGCAGAAACTTGAGTGCTTTGGTAGGTCCTGCAGAAGGCTTGAGTGTGTAGAGAGGTCCTGCGGGAAGCGGTGTATGTAGGTAGGTCATCTGCCTATAAAGAGAACATATGTTTCTTTTGTTTTTCGTCGGATGCCGGTGAGGGTTTTAGTTGTTGTTGGCGTGTGTGTGTGTGTGTGTGTGTGTGTGTGTGTGTGTGTGTGTGTGTGTGTGTATGTGTGTGCGCTGAGACACCGGGACATGGTAAACAGTTCGTCAATGTCTGAGAAACAAGAGGCGGGGGTACACCGCCTGAATACGCCTGAGCAGCTCCACCTTCCTCCCCCTCTCCCCCACCAACCCCCCAACGCCATTCACATATTACGTCACCGAGGACGGGTTTGGGAGGAGGAGGAGGAGGAGGGGCGGTAGATGGGTGTTTAAAAAAAAACAGCGGCCACACAGCAGAGAAATACCAGTAAGACCACAGGTCTATGTACTATGTACACGACGAGGATCTGGCAGTGGTCCTTCATAGCTTATGATGTGTCTGTGATAGTGGCGCCTCCTGTGTTCAGGTGATGGAAGAGACTTGCCTTGCCCCCTCCCCTTACCGTATGCTTGACGTGTCTTATAAAGAGATAGATTGGTCTCATCGTAGGCGAAACGCGCGCGCAAGGCTGCACATCCTGACTCAATGGACATATAAAGGTTTACCCAGCAATACAAGATGGCTGCGTCCAGCTGAACCCTTTGTGTTTCGTGTGTGTGTGTGTGTGTGTGTGTGTGTGTGTGTGTGTGTGTGTGTGTAATTACCTCTTGTATTATATGGTGAAGGAGTTTTACAGCCGTGGGCTCCATCTCTTGGACCTTCTCTATCATCATTTAACTTTTAGAAAAAATTGTATGCAGTCCACATTTACTGCGCCTCTATTCACACACCACGTCTTTCACTAGAAAAGTACTTCTTTACACGTCTTTTCTAGCGCGTTTCTTGCTTACTTTCACGCTTTCTCCTCTGGTTGTTCTATTTCTACTTCTTTCGTGAAACTTTTCGTTGCCTACGTCATCACTATGTTTAAAACCCTAAAGATTGTGTACGTTAGGAAAATTCAAGGCGTCTTGCCTTTACCTGTCACCCAACTGTCTTAATCCTGCATCACCTTCCTTGCCCTCTTCTGAGCTTTCTTTTGTTATCTCTGTCTGCTTCTTGAGGTGCGGTGACCAAATTGGAGAATCATCTTCTACTTCTAATCTTCTTTAGGATATGAGCAGCTGGCTGATTATTTCGTTATCAATGAAACTGCTTGTAGTTCAGATATTTGCCAGCAGACAGTTGGCCTCCTTCAGTGTCCTCTTATGAGAGACGGACAACACATTAAGGATGATGTCTGTCTACTCCCATGTTTCTCTCACAGACATATTCCCGCAGCTTACTTTCCTGCTGGATAGTATCTGTATCCCTTCTTTCGCCGAGTCTCGACCCCATTACTTTATACTGACCATATATACTCAGATCGAATTTCAGCGGCCGTGTGTTATAACAACATGTCTGTCTAGATCCCCTTGTAATTTGATGCAATCCCCTTCGCTTTTCACTTTCCCCTCATGACTGAAGCCTGAGGCTTGGCACCACCAGCAACGAGGCCTGGCACCTGGTTGGCAACAGTGAAGGCCGTAACTGGCACCACCACCACCACGGGGGGTGGGGGGGTGTCAGGTGTGATCGCTGCTGGGGGTACTGACGTAACCCGCCATCGTTACATCAGTCATTACTCCCTCAACCCCCCCTCAGTCACCCACTACCCCACACTCCACGTGTCTACCGCACCCCCGCTATGGTCCAACCCTTATCTCCCGGTGACTCAACCCCCCACCCCCCGCGTCCCCTCCCATATCTTCTTTCCAGTCCAAAGTCATTGGTCCTGTGAACGCTGCTTTGTGTCACCCACGTATGCCAAAAGTTGCATCACAGTAGCCATCAGACTGCAGCGACGTCTAGCAACGGTCAGTCATGTTTTTCCTGAACACCTTGTGAGTGCATCGTGGGTATATAAACTCACTCATGAACTGTCTTTGGACAACAGTGTGTTATACTATTTCACTTTGCGTCTGGGTTTGGCTCCATGAATAAGAAACAGCACCCAACAGTCGCTTGCTTAAATTCTCAGCTGCATCTTGGGGGGTTTATCAGTGTCAACATTCAGGTGGGTGAGACTTCAGGTTCCGTGGTGGCGTTCGAGACTATCTTGCTGGGCGCAAAAGTCGCCCGCCTTCAGCAGGCGAAGCAATTGACGGAACTCTGACGTAGGCGGAACCCTCCCAGACCAAGTGTAGACTGGCCAGGGTTGTGGTGCCCTTGAGAGAGAGAGAGAGAGAGAGAGAGAGAGAGAGAGAGAGAGAGAGAGAGAGAGAGATCTATCATATACCTACACAGACACAGACAGACGCGCACACACACACACACACACTCAAAACGCCAAACGACGGTGAGCCAGGCCAGGGGTGGAGGGCAAATTCGGACCATGAGATGACCAGCCATCGGACTGAGGGAAAACCTTTATCCCCGCGTGTCTCGCCCTCCCACATCCACCCACCCGTCCAGCCTCACCCAGGACGCAGACAGGAAATTAGAATGACGAAATGAAATAAGGCGAGACGAGCCCAGGACGGCATGTCAAGGATCACACCAGCTACAGGATTTTAGATCTTTTTTTGGCTCCAGTTTCGCTTGGATTCTACTCTCCTCCTTCTGAATGACGTCGAAGACCATGTCGTTGATCCCATTGGTGTCTCCTTCAGGATAATCCTTAATGCCGACGTAGATATAAACAATATATGATGAGTTCAGAAACGGATCGTCCCTCCAAAGATGTGAATATTGACTAAGAAAATAAGTCATCCCAGCCAAGCTCTTCACAGCATTAGTTTCAGACCCCATGAGCACGATGGTCCGATCTTTGAACACGACGGTGCTGTTGTTGTCCTTGAGCACAATGGTCCGATCTTTGAGGTTGTCCTTGAGTACAATGGTCCGATCTTTGAGCACGACGGTGCTGATTCTTGAACACGACCGCACTGCTTCTCAGGATGGATGAGGTCTTCTTGCCAAACCAGTGGTTCACTTCCTAAAGTAATTTAAACTTTACACTTCATAAAAGATGCAGCTAAAATCTCCATCGTAATTATGCCATTTCGTTAGTTGTACAAAAGACCGTAAATCCTGCACAGTTCTGCATGGGTTTCGAACCTGACGACAAAATGGTTGCAACGTTAATTGCTGTAAAAAAAAACAGACAATCAGATTTACGTTAATTCTACAAGCTGTGAAATGATTAATAATTTTCGAGAAATAGAAAACATTAGAAAGAAATTAAATGCTGTGATAAGAATCTATAAAACTAAGAATAGCTGTTATTCTATAAGACTGCAACTGACGAGTCCTGCAGGAGACATTACTGGGTGGATGACTGAGGTGATGTCGCCGCGTCAGGAGGCTGTGGCCTCCTCCTGGCAATGTTAAGTCATTCCTAGATGATAAGGTCAAGACTGTGAGGAGCCGCGTTATTACTAGAGGATCCTTATGCATAAGAGGATGGTCCCGTGAGGTGCTGTTTACCAGCCCTAATCGTGATATGAATAATTTGATTAATTACAAAGCCCAAGGAACCCCCCCCCTTTTTTTTTTTACAGAGCCCCTACAGCTTCCAAGCTGCGCTACATCCAGTGGCTGGGAAATTAGGGACTCCTTTGAAATGTGGGACTTCTTGGCGAGACTTGTGCATTCTTTCGTCAATGGACGATGATACAATCTCGTCAGAAGTGCCTTTTCACTTATATTCAGCTTGTGATACCCGGTGTGGTTGGAGTTTTCTTGAATGGGAGTGGTAGATTATTCAGGGTGGTGGAGGGGTACAGGTTGGATTTATGTCTATCAGGGGTTGAGGGGCCCCCGATGGAATTCTGTGGCGATGCAGACTTTCTGTTTTCGGTGAACCAAGTGTGTGATGTGGTGTTCCATGTTTGTTGTTTCTTGGGGGTAATGTCAGAGCGTTGTGATATGATTATTTGTTAATGTCTATTGCCACTCTTACTGTGCGGGAGGGGGAGTTTGAGTTGGTTGAAGTCACTTAGGATGTGTTGTGTGAGGTTTGTGTGTGGTAGTGGAGTGAATGGACCTTAAGCTGATCTGTGTGAGAAGGAGTGAGGTATTTTGGTTGACTTATCTGTGATTCGGGTTTTCAAGGATTTTGGATACTGAAGGTAGCAGTGATGTAGATCTTGTGTAGGTTCTTCAAGACTGTCCTGTTTAGAAGTATGATTGTTTTGTGGCTGATTTTATAATGACGTCTCGTGAGTATTGTTTTTGTTTTCTTCGGGAGAAGGGATGTTGTTGGTTTGAGTTAGAGGCACGTCATGTGTGGGGAGTGGGGCGGTCTGGGGTGTGTGGCATTTCTTCTTCTTTCGCCAGAGTTAGTTAATGTTGCTCTTGTCGCTTAGTGTTGATTAACAAATGTCAGCTTGTTCGTTTTTCATAAATTATGTTAGTGATGGTGTTCTGTAGAGTGTGGATTTGTTCTAGGACTCTCTTGGTGGTGAGGGGGTTTGTTTTAACTTGTTACTCAGCCCTATAAAGGTCTGGAATTGGTGGGATGAAGCTTCGATCATATTGCTTTCTATATCATTGTGGTATGTTCCTCTTTGCATGTATGGCTGGCGATGGTGATGAAGTATGAGATGGCCTGGTTGAAGACCGGGACATCATTTAAGATGAATTTTTGGAAGTCAGATTTCCTGTATGAGGGCTACATGTATATTGCGTTTTGGGGGTAGGTTGATTACATCTGTGTGTTTATTTTTGATGCCATGTTTAGTGAGCGATAGGGGTTTGAGCGGAGTGGTAAAAGTGGATAGTGACGGGTGGATGATGTTGCTTGGTGGATTTTTATGCTGGAAGAATGATGGTTTGGGAGGACGCTTTGTTCCTGAGTCGCTGCTGCACGTCCATAGTTCGAGGTGATCCTGTAGAGGCGATATCATGGAGGGCAGCTGCGGAAGCTGACAGAGTAGTGGTTTCTGGTGATTGGAGTTTGGCATCGTGGGCAGCCGTACTTTCGTGCCCCAGGGTTAGGGGTTCATGTCACCTTCTTACATTACCAGTTTGATATCATAACAGACGTATTACCCCCTAGTGGTACAAAAGTGAATGTAAATGTGTAAAATGTTCAGGATCAACTCAAGGTCCGGCGCAGCGGCCGAAGACAGCTGAACGCCGGAATGGGGAGGAGTAGGTTCCTATGAGGCTAGAAGTGGTTGCTGGGTGAGGTCGTCCGGGGAACTCGTGGTGGTATGAAACTTCAGTACCTGACGAACTGCGTCGGCCGTTGTACCCGTATCTCTCAGGCGGCTGTGCTCCCAGCACGAGTGATGAATGGCGCCTTTATCTTTTACTTCCATTCATCTTTTTCCCCTCCAATTTTGAGAGCTAATTCCTGTTAAAATCCTGCTTCTGTAAAGATTACAAGGTAAACAAATCTAAATGTATTCAAGTTTAAGAAAAACGAAGCGTTGACGTCAGACTTTAAGGGGGGTAAACTCAACCCCTCACTTGAGTGTTGAAGCGACGTGACCGCCTCCCCGTGCTGGACTTCCTGAGGCGTTTGTTATTATTGTTACGATGGGCGTTTGTCATGCGACGATACACGTGGAGCGAGATAAGGAGCCGTGCATGACGTCTGGGGGCGAGGGGTCTTCTTGAAAGTGATAAGACAGGTATGAGGGGGGATAGTAATGGTTCGGCGCTGTCACTGCCTTGTACGTCGTCTGCTCCCGATAACAGCGGAAGAAGTAGACTTACATACCTCCCCCCTACCTCCTAGGCACACTAAGCTGCCCTCCCACTACACCTCCTGTTGTCCCACTGCATCCTCAACTGTCCCACTACAACCCCAGCTGTTCCACTACAACCCTTGCTGTCTCAGTAAATCTCAGTTGTCCTACTACACCTAAGATTACATCACAACACAGATGCGTCACTACACTTCCAATTATTCCATTACTTTGTATGTACTTACATGCTTGTACAGTGCAGGGAGGGATCTGTGCGCTACTGAGGGGACCATCTCTTGAACTTTGTCTGCTAACATGCAACTTTTGACGCTTTTTTGTACCGACAGCATTTGCAGTCTCAGCACTTGGATTATCTCCCTCGTCCACAACCCAGACACTGTAAAAAGACGTCTCTGCGTCTCATCTTCCAAGTTCCATGCTTATTGTTATGGCCCCTAGTTGCTTCATCTTTGAAGGTGTTTCAAATCTGTTCCCTGTCGACATGGTGAGATTGGTTTATTAATGACTTGAAGGTTGTTTACCATATGTCATATAATCAAATTTAAACATTGTATGATTCGTTTTTGTCAACTGGGCTCTCAGACCCGCTGATAGTCACTATATCATGCTGGTATGTGTGACGATAAGATTTAGTTAATGGTGTTGTGTCAGCTCCCTCTGACTACAATATGTTCAGTACTATACTGTTACGGGAAACCTTCACAAGGACTTTTCTCCAATGCTTCTGTTTCCATGAGAATCTAAGATATTCCCCCAGTCCCATCTGTTTATAAGTGAAGTTCTTTATTATTAGAGCGTCAGCATCTGTGAGGAGAATCTCTCTCTCTCTCTCTCTCTCTCTCTCTCTCTCTCTCTCTCTCTCTCTCTTCTCTCTCTCTCTGCTCCCTGTGCCATCCTAACTCTTCCTACATCTTTGCACGTACATTCTGGTTCATAAGTGTTTCGTTAGAAGATTATAGATTATGAACACTATGCAGTTCTTTCCTAAGGTTACTTTTCCAGGGACGTAGTGTACGAGTGCCGCATCCATCGCTATTTCCTGAGAGGTGTGTGTGTGTGTGTGTGTGTGTGTGTGTGTGTGTGTGTGTGTGTGTGTGTGATATAAACAGTCCATACCGCAACACAAGAAAATTTTCTTCCTCTCCGTCATGATGATGATTGGTCCACATCTGACCCCCCAGATAAGTTCCTGGTTATCATCTCGTCCATTCAAGCTCCTATCATCTGTACCTCGGCCCATGAGCTCACTGTCCTACTTCCTCAAGTCAGGTAACACATTCGCGAGGCGCCACAAGTGTCGTGTTCAACCATGCGGCTCCAAGCTCAGTTATAATCCTATGTTTAAAAGTATTGTTCTACGTCCAGTTATGCAACTGCCTGAAAACCTTGTTTGACACCGCCATAAGCTCGTCAACTGCTATGTATTTTTTTTTTTTTTTTTAGATATCTTGACCTTAGTCAGTCAGTCGTGGAGGGATATAAACAAGAAACCCAGCTATTCCTGGTTCAAATCTTTTCACACAAACGTCTCGACACGCGCTCTGAAACACCAACTCGCCAACAGAAGTTCCAACCTATAAAATAAACAAATATCTTCAGAATGCGTTCTTGTAGCTCTATCGATTACCTCTTACATATCCACAGCTAATTTTTCTCTACCATGAGGATATATGTTTTGATTTCTGAGTTCCTCAGAGGTTTTGCGAGAGCGAAACGCTGATTCATGAACCCCTGAAGGTGTTTCGCAGCGTAGATCCTCGTAAAACACTACCCAAAATGAGGATAGTATGATTACAGTATATCTAACACTACTGCCTTGTGTATATGTAAATTATTGGTAACAAAAGTAATCGGACATCGCCACTGTTTAGTATACATTAGAGCGATGTTTACAAAGGGTGAATCTGTACATCAGCACGTAGTACGTCGGGAGCACTATACTGCCCCCAGCACCGGCAGGGAACAGCACTTCACTGCCCGAGCACCAGCAGGGAACAGCATTATACTGCCCCGAAGCACCACCCAAGAGGTAACAGTGGTAAGCTGCACCATTGCGGGGACTCGGCAGGGGCGCGAGGCTCATGAAAAGACGTTTAGCATATATTAAAGCTTTTCTTTTCTGTTGTGGTGTTGGTGGTGGAGGCGTCGAGGTGTTGTGGTGTAGGTGTAAAGGCGTGAGGGTGTGGGCGTCCCAGCGTCACCAGCAGCCGCCGCTCTCAATGGCCTCACCCTCCCTCCATCCCAGCGCCCATCCACTGCCCCCCAGCCCTCCCTGCTCCCCATCTCACCAGTTTGTCTCCTTCTTTGACCTTTTGTAAGCTTTACATAATTCCGGGTTTCACTGACTTCTGGAGGCCTGTGTTTAGTCTATTTCTACATACCAGTCGCATGTAGTATAAATACACTTACGCATATATGTCCATAAATACACACGTGTGCATAAACAATCACATACTGGACTACTATCTGAATAAGTCTGCAGATAATTCCAAAGTCATGATGAAGTAAGGAGCGAGGAGAATTGCACCGGGTTACAAGGGAACCTAGACACACTTTTTAAAAGTGGTCTGATACATGGTTGATCAAAATCAACCCGAGGAAATATAAAGAGATTGGAAAAAAGCGAAAGATGACTGAAATATTAATTCATCCTGCATGAAATCAGCTGCATGAGAAAGAGAGCTATGAAAATCGACATTTTACATATCCAACATGTCATCGGAGCACTCCCTTACGACAATTATAGAGGAAATAGACTCTGTTGGCAATATGAGAATCTTATTCAAGCCCATGGATTCGAAAATATGGGCCAAACTGTGTAGATCTTAAGTCATTTCAAAAGTAGAATCTGGTTCAAGTTTGGTCACCACTCGTGAGGAAGCATAAAGAACAGATAGAAGAGGTCCAGAGAAGGACAACAAAGATGATACGAGAGTTAAGAGACCTGAGTGACAGGGAGAAATTAAGAGTTTATGGATCTTATACCATGGAAGAGAGAAGATTAAGAAGTGACCTAGTCACAACCTTCAGGTATTTGAACAAGTTTGACGTCCATAGTGAAGAGTTCTTCGAAAGATACAAAGGGAAAGACTTCCTAAGCAGTTTTAAGTGTTTTGTTGGATAGTTAAGGCTAAAATTATACAAAGCAACCTTGGTATCATAGCTTAGAATGTTTTGTTCAGTATACTCCAGCAATTTCCCCGCTGTTGACAAGGTCAGAGACGTTCCAGTATATGGATGGTACGAACTCGTTATTACTGCGGGTCGGAGTTACCATAGTTGCCAGTTGTATGATAAAAGAAGACAATATTATACTAACGATAATGAAGTAGGAGAGGCGAGTCACACGTCTGTGTCTTCCTTGTTAGATAAGAAACGTAGTTTTGGTAATATTTACATAAGTGATAAACTTCTAGTAATAAGTTATTAACGCTCGAAGATAGAAGTCTTCAGATGTCACACTCATTCGTATTCTTTGTTTGGTTTTGTAGTTTGATTTATTGCGACAGACAGTTTGAGCATGATATGCTCTAGGCAGAGTCATCCCTGGGTGAAAAATGATTGGGAAAAGAAGATTAATCTTGTCTCCACAGGTGTTTCCAGACCCTAACTCTTAAAGGTAAAAAGGTTAGAGGAAGATGGAACATTTTCAGTATAATAATAAGTGTGATATATCAACTGCACGATGCAAACTGTAAAACCAACAAGGTGGGCACAAGTGCCACCTCACCAACAGGTCAAATGGCTGATATGAGTCAGTCGGAGCGGCTGGCGTGCCGAGGTAATAGCAAAGATTATTCACGGCCACTGTGGTTCCACCATAACGTCAGTGTCGAGAACTTCGAGCATCTGAAGTATAAAACTGGTCGATAAACTGTATACAGTGACGAGGCAATGAAAGGAGAAATTCGCACAAACTCTACACATGTGAAGCGAACCTAACCCTTAGGCTACTAGTCGAAGACTTTGCCTCGGTTCGCAATACCTAGGGAAAATGCCAAGAAGCTGAAAGATACCTGATATATCAACCTTAAGGCAGGTGGGAGAATTATCCAAGCGTGATGGATCCAAACCTGTAGTATCCTGGGAGAAGGTAATGGGTTTCATATCTGCGAATCATGAATTAAAAAGTAGGTGGCGTGTTGCGAGGGAAACGTGAAGGCATACATTCATTTTCAGGGTGGACAGAAGAACGTCTAAATCTGAAGAAGGAAAGGCTAACCTGGCAAGTGGTTTAGACAGGAAAACGAAGGGGCGGTTGGAACAGAAGGCCCACGTTAATGAATAAATGACAGTGAGAAAGTGATTGTCTGTACCACACTGGGTAAGTAGGGCATGGGTCTGGCACAGTGAGAGATCTAGATCTTATGGGAAGTACATCAAGTTTCATTGACAGGGAAGAGCTCAGAGTCCAACTTAACATCTGTTGATGTACGCAATTCTGCCTTTTAAACCGGCATATATAGCCCAAGGGGAATACATTAATGAAAGGGGAAGCCTCTTGAAATAAGTGAAGGGGTTAGGTGTAGTATCCAGGTCCATACTTTGGCTGCCACCGTCGGCCACCACATCTGGGTCACTACCACACGCACACACTGTACCACTGCCGTCATTGTGACCAAGTTTAATATCTGTTAATTACAAGCGGCCTACTAAGAACAGTAGGCCGCTTGGCGCCAGAACACAGTCGCTGGGAGAGCGGACGGACACACAAGAACTGACAGCCGGTGAAAATTTGAAGTTATATCGAGCGATAATGCCGAGAACACCCGAGGAGAATAGCATATTAAGAGCAGGGAAGAATAAGTTAAGTTCTGCCTTCTGACGTCGAAAGACCTGGCTGGCTCGTGTTATGGGTTCCCTGTTGAGAAGTTTTAGATGATCAAATGATTAGGGTTGTATCCGAAGTTTGGCTTGGTTAACCCCTGAAGTGCCACGACCTAACCTTTTGAGTACGATGACTTTACCCAGGAGTACAATGACTCTACCCTGAAGTAGAGTGACTCTGCCCTCGAGTACAATGACTCTACCCTGGAGTACAGTGACTCTACCCTGGAGTACAATGACTCTACCCTGGAGTACGATGACCGAACTCACCGTAATCAAGGATCGTCAATACTCAGGGTTAGATCGCCATACCCATGGAGTTTAATACATATAGTGTGCATTGTGTGGTTCATATGTTCGCTGTAGTATCTGACTAACATATATTATCATTAGGTTTTTGTTTTTTCCATTCTTGATGGCCGTTTCCCGCGTTATCATTATCATTATCAAGCCCCCTTTCACGGCGCACATGTAGCTTTGAAATTACATTTCAGGCAGGAGCAGGGAAATGAATGACTCGTTTGAAGCGAGAGTCCTGGACGAGACTGTCTGTACTCTTTACCGTCCATTGACGATGCCCTTTGCCTCGGCGAAGGTGACTTCTCGCTCTCAGTGTAACCTCTTTCATACCGGGTTCGGTCGCACCACTAATTACCTTATAGTATAAAGCATACATTCTTACTAGAAGTCGTTTAAGTATCATTTATTTTTATATGGGATGATGAGCAGTTACCCTGAAGAGATGTATTGATGTGAATATCATATAACAGATATTTACACTAACGGGAACTTCGGAGATGTAATGTAATTACATATTGGTACGGTACGGGGAGGGAGCTCAAACGCTCGTGGGGCGATCCATTATTTCTTGAACTCTTTCTCTCTACTCTCATACATAATTCTAAACGCTTTGTTTGCTGTCTGCGTTCACAGTTTCATCAGTTTATTTCATTCATTCACTACTCATATTTTCACTGTCATTTTATATCGTTCAAGACAAGTTTCTTCATTAATTTCATGACATAGCTTCTAATTTTGCATAATTGGAAGGACGGCTTTTATTGTTCATATCAACAAACTGGTTAAAGGCCAGATCACTTCTTACTCTTCTCTCTTCTTTGATGGGTAGATTTCTTGCCTCCAGTCTCTCACCATAACTCAGCTGTTACAATTCCGGTTTGATTTCTGTTGTCGTCCTCTGAATCTTCTCTAATAGTTCTTTGTGATTCTGTAAGTGCAATGACCAAACTTCATAGTCCACTTATGTCCTCACAGGCTGTGAGCAGTTTGCAGAATATATCCATGTACCAGAATGCGATTCTAATATTTGACAGCAGACAGATTGTGCCATTTATTATTCTTTTAGGTTGAGACATTGGCGCACTGTACACTTCGCAGTTTCCTCTTTCAACGCAGATTCCAGCAGCTTATCTCCTGCTGGATGATATTTTATCGAGGCCTATTTTCACTGTGTCCCAGCCGTATTACCTTGCATTTTCTCGGGTTGAATTTCGCCAACCATGGATCACACCAACTCTGGACTTTGTCTGGGTCCTCATGTATATTAATGTTGTTTCCTCATTGTTTACTTCCCTCGTGGCTTTGGCATCATCTGCAAACATGTTCAGGTCGGAGTCTAATCCTTTGGCTGTTGTCATTAATTTACTCTCTGATTATCTTTTGTAAGGTGTTTTACGGACAACACTCATTAGAAATACTGGTCTGTAGTGCAAAGCATCCATACGATCTCATATCTTAAAGACAAGTTTTTATGTGCTCTCTTCCACTCCCGTGGCACTTTACCTTCCTCCTGCGACATCTTGAACATTTCAAGTGGCATGTCAAGTGTGTCTGTACACTTCTACAACATGTGTGGAGAAGGTTCATCAGGACTATGAGCCTTGTATGAGTCAAGACACTTCATCATTCTGTTTTGTGTTGTCTAAAAATTGTTTTGCTTTCCAAGACCCCTTCCCTCTTTCATATCACTGGTGATGTGGCTACTGCGTCTCCCACCGTGAAAACGCTTTTGTGTTGTCATGTAGCTCCTCGCATGTTATTACTTCATCCTCTGCAACTCTTCCCTCTGAATCCCTTTAGCCTGATTAGTTGCTCTTTGACGAGTAATTTGCTCTTGAATTTACGGAAAAGTTTTAGGAAATCTCCTGCCTTGTCCACAATATTCTTTTCATTGTTTCTTCCTCCCTTTCTAATCGTGCTCTACTCATTCCTATCTCTCTCTTGTACCATTCACACGCTGGCTGGACAGAATGGAACCGAATGAGTCTGTGAATATACGTCTCTGATGTGTACATTTTGGGACGCATTCCTCTATTATCAGCATCACCATAAAAACTCTCGTTTTCACCTCGAATTACTTCAGAATGAGATTTATCTTTCACGACTTGGCCGTATATTGATATATTGATATAGAATGTTTTCCTTAATGAATAATCAGCCTGTGGTAAAAAAAAAAAAAAAATGTAGTTTTTTCATTTGCTAATTTGATCCTAAATTTTGTGTATGGTATGCTACCACAAGATATACGTAATTTAAAGACCGAACTATTGAACGACCTTGAATATGTCTGTTAACATTGATATTCCTTCACGCCCCAAGCATGAAGTCTTTCACTACATGATAGAGAGCCATGAAACCCAAGCCTCACAGAGTCTCTTCTCCTAGTTAATACAGAGTGAGAGATAATTGTCAACAGCCTAAAAATTGGCTACACCATTATGATATTGAATTTACATCCGGCGACAGACTATTTACTAGTTCACGTGAGAGAACAGGTGAAGACGCCTACAATAGTGAGCCCACACGCTCGGCATAAAACGTGCCCTCTCTCTTATGAAGGCAACTTCATGTTCTGTTTTCTCATTGAAAAACAAGCGAGCAAAAACGCCTCGTACGATGCTAGAACCTCAGTTACGTCACCCGTTTTTATAGGATTCGTAATAATGATGTTAGTCCAGTCGTGGGTGGAGTTAACGAACTCAGACTTAAGATGTCCATCGTAAATTATCCTGCTTCTTTTTTTTTCATACATATTGGCCATTTAGGTAGCGTTAAGAACAAAGGGTCTGAGCCTCAGAGGGGGGAAATCCCTCACTTTGCCCCCTTCTCTGTTCCTTCTTTTGGAAAAACAAGATTGGAGGGGAGGATTTCCAGCCCCCTGTTCCCACCCCTTTTAGTCGCCTTCTACAACACGTGTATATATGTATATGTCTGTGTATGTATATGTATGTATACGGTGAAATGTATAGGTATGTATATGTGCGTGTGTGGGCGTTTATGTATATACATGTGTATGTGGGTGGGTTGGGCCATTCTTTCGTCTGTTTCCATGCGCTACTTCGCTAATGCGGGAGACGGCGATTAAGTATAATAATTGAATGAATATATATATATATATATATATATATATATATATATATATATATATATATATATATATATATATATATATATATATATATATATATATATATATATATATTTATTTTCATTTATTATACTTTGTCGCTGTCTCCCGCGTTTGCGAGGTAGCGCAAGGAAACAGACGAAAGAAATGGCCCAACCCCCCCCATACACATGCATATACACACGTCCACACACGCAAATATACACACCTACACAGCTTTCCATGGCTTACCCCAGACGCTTCACATGCCTTGATTCAATCCACTGACAGCACGTCAACCCCGGTATACCACATCGCTCCAATTCACTCTATTCCTTGCCCTCCTTTCACCCTCCTGCATGTTCAGGCCCCGATCACACAAAATCTTTTTCACTCCATCTTTCCACCTCCAATTTGGTCTCCCTCTTCTCCTTGTTCCCTCCACCTCCGACACATATATCCTCTTGGTCAATCTTTCCTCACTCATCCTTTCCATGTGCCCAAACCACCTCAAAACACCCTCTTCTGCTCTCTCAACCACGCTCTTTTCATTTCCACACATCTCTCTTACCCTCACGTTACTCACTCGATCAAACCACCTCACACCACACATTGTCCTCAAACATCTCATTTCCAGCACATCCATCCTCCTGCGCACAACTCTATCCATAGCCCACGCCTCGCAACCATACAACATTGTTGGAACCACTATTCCTTCATACATACCCATTTTTGCTTTCCGAGATAATGTTCTCGACTTCCACACATTCTTCAAGGCCCCCAGAATTTTCGCCCCCTCCCCCACCCTATGATCCACTTCCGCTTCCATGGTTCCATCCGCTGCCAGATCCACTCCCAGATATCTAAAACACTTCACTTCCTCCAGTTTTTCTCCATTCAAACTCACCTCCCAATTGACTTGACCCTCAACCCTACTGTACCTAATAACCTTGCTCTTATTCACATTTACTCTTAACTTTCTTCTTCCACACACTTTACCAAACTCAGTCACCAGCTTCTGCAGTTTCTCACATGAATCAGCCACCAGCGCTGTATCATCAGCGAACAACATATATATATATATATATATATATATATATATATATATATATATATATATATATATATATATATATATATATATATATAGTATTCAAGTGTGCATGAAAATAAAAGTAATTTACAGGTTTAACAAAACAACATAGATCCCAAGACCTTCCAAATTAAGGTATTAAGCACGTTTACCAAAGTGCGTCAATAAGTTCTCTTCATTCGATAACGATACGCTTCCAGTAAATACATGTTATCTTCACGTAAACTCGTGTGATTCGAACGTCACAGATTCTGCCCTACCAACGTAAGTGCGGCTGAGATAATAAAGATGACAGTATCTCTGCCACCGCAGCAAAGTCATCCGGGAACGTGATTAGGGATCGCATCATTGTCAAAAGTAAATAAAGACTAGACAGACAGACAGAAAAAAAAATCAAGGTTATCTGATAGCAGTTCTTGGTGATGCAGTCATACGCCATACGTGAGTTAAGATGAAATCGAGCTTGGTACTACCAGGGAGGGGACGGCTTCCGCCAGTGATAGTAGTGGTCACTGGCCAGGGTGTCACTGATAAACCACACGGCAAGGGAGTTATGGGCTAAGGTAACCACGGGTTGGCTAGGTTCGGAGTTATGGTGTTCAGATGCTTCAGGTAGCCGCGGGTAAGGTGACACACGCATAGCCTATCATCCACCCCACTCACAGCGGCTGCATCCTCTGCTGCTCCGTGTTGTGCAGGGTGTCCGTCCTCAAGCTGCATCGCCGGACATATTGCACACTGCGTTCGTTGGTTGAGCTGTAACCAAAGAGTGTGCTGCTCTCGTACACTGTCGGTATAGTTCGTCTCTGCTGCAACACCCCATCACTCACTTGTGGCTTTGCTGTTTGCTGATCCGTTAGCTTCCTTCCTGAGTTGTGGAACAAAAGATTAAGTCAAGTTCATTAGCACTTAATTAAGGAAAAACAAGGAAGATGTGATTGTAAATGCAATCAAAACGTTCCCTGACCGTATTTCCACACAAGAAATTAAAGCGATCAAATGATTAACAACTATTTGTCTCGTCTTTAATATCTCTTTGAATTAATCATAAATACAGTTTAGTTACTCCATTATTCATGTTTGTAGGAAGATAGACCCAGTAGTAAGAAGAGTTTAGTTGTTCCATTGATCACGTATGTAGGTAGATAAACTCAGTAGTACAGAATATGACAGAATAATCAGTATCCTTCTGATAACACGATGCTTTAGCTACTAAGTCATTAAACATACCTGCTTCATTCGCCCATCGCTCTCATCTTAAAACATTTCAAGGTGAAATCATAATAGCAGTAAAATGAGGAACCTTTACCAAGCAATAGCGTAGGTCTTGTGATTTCTTTTTATACAGTAAAGAAAAAAACATGATTTAGTATAACGTATTTGGGAATGCTGGCTTTGAGATAAGCTGTTCATTTATTTCGAAAATTTGGTCAACCCCGTTGGCGCTCCGGGTCAAAAGCTGGGCCCAAGGGTCGCTACAGAACTCTAGGTCTGTTGAACGTATCGCTGGAGGAAGTGAATCATCTTTGGTTATCATTGATTCATCGTCGAGATGAAGTGTTTGATAAGGGAATAAAATGTTCTCAGGACGACTTATTGCGTACAAGTTAAGATTCTACCTCATAAACCTATTACGTGTACCGGTATTCAAGGGCACGGGGGAGATTTCTTGAGCCCAAATGTTCCTTTTAATTCCTAGCTTTTGAAGTCTCCCCTTCCCCTCTCAACATTTCGTTCCTGTCAAGATTTTTCTATCAACTATCGTTGTTTTGACCCTTTCCAGTATGAATTTTGCTTAATTTCTGTTATATTTCCCATTTGTTATTAATCTACGTGTGTCCAGCTAAACTATATATATGGTATGCGTTTAAAATATTCATTCGAGCCCGGGTTAGCTTAGGTCCCTGCTGGTGCTTGTGTTGTGGCACGTGAGGTAACCCCTCCTCCTTACTTGCCCGGCACCCACCACCCATCCTGTGGTTGACATGGCTTCCAAATCAGAAACGTTGGACCCGTTAGATAACATATCATAAACCTTCCTTAATTTCATCTTCTCTAAAGCAGTGTGACTGTAACGATCCTCCTTGTAGCTGACGCCTGTGGACATTCTAGAAACACTACCGCTCTTCAAGCCGTGTTCTAATTTTTCTTGCTCCTTTTTTTCTTTCAATAATCTATTTTCTTCTTCAAAACGTTCTTTGACAGTAAAAAGATTTTATCGTTAATATTATGACAATCAAGCACCCTGGAATGACTAGCACTAATGAATTGTAAAATGCCATAATTTCCCGGAGGTTGTCATGCTAAATATGGCTAGGAGTGGAAACCTTTGCTGGCGGTCAAACGTCTGAAGAATGGTATAGACTTAGTGGAGACAGGCGCGTATCCAAGAGGGATGGGAGAGACGAATTTTGAGCTCTCGTATACAGTGATTAAAAGCTCAAACCGGGAATGGTATGTAAAAGCATTATATTTCATAGACCTTAGCACTTTTGTTATTTGGTTCAAATTCAGTTACTAGTGTTGGTCAAATTTTCATAAACTTGAATCCAGTTGTTTGTACTGAAGTAAGTTTATTATGAGACCATCGACCAGTTCTGAATGAAAATATATGAGAACCTAAATAAGTTGATGACAATAATCCAGGAGTTTCATTCGATGAAACAAACTGATATGCTTTATTCTTTTTCCCTTTTTTTGTCGGAAGGGAAGAGATTTCCCCATTAAAAACTCGTCACTGAAACAGTCAAGTATACATAGATATACATTTATTTTTCCCTTCCAGGGACGAAAAGGGAAAGAGTAAGTGTATGAATATATCAGTTATCATTGAATTTATTGTTTATTCCATAGCTCCCTCACCCCTCGCATGCTCCCCTGGTCTTGGAGAGCTAGGCTGTCGACGAAAGGTCAGATTTGTCTGAAGATGGCAGGCCATCGAGGAAAGGTCAGACTTCTCTGAGGATGCTAGGCTTTCGGTGAAAGGTCAACACATTACGCTGTTTTGCATCTGGGGGGAGAGGGGGTTAACGATTTATCTGATATGATGTAGAAAGTCAGTGTGTTAAGGACACTGGAATCCAATATTCAGCGAGCGAGACTTCATGATGAACTTTTTTTAATTCCTGGCGACGGGTGGATGATTCTTTCTTCCCCCCTGTAGAGGTCACACGACACCACCAGAGGTGGCCGTAGAACACACGCTGTGGGACGGGGACAGAAGGACGCCATTCCTAATCCGTCTTTCGGGACGTTAGGGAAGTTCTTATGGCATCATAGAGGGTGCTCATTATTGAATCTCTCTCTCTCTCTCTCTCTCTCTCTCTCTCTCTCTCTCTCTCTCTCTCTCTCTCTCTCTCTCTCTCTCTCTCTCTCTCTCTCTCATGGTCAGTAACGCTAGTTACCACATCACGGTGGCCCATGTGTGTGTGTGTGTGTGTGTGTGTGTGTGTGTGTGTGTGTGTGTGCGTGTGATTATCATTTGTCTTTAATACTATTTGCGATTGCTATTTGTATGTTGCGGGGAGAGAGTTTTACACTCATGTTGCCTTGTCATCTTAAACCTTCCATATGTATATATCATACCTTTACACACACACACATACACACATACCCCAACCTGCGACAAGTGTGTGTGTGTGCGCGCACGCGCGTGCGTGTGTGTGTGATTCTTATGGGTTAATTTTCAAGATTTTTCTCGTCATTTCTACCGCGGGCACTTTCAGATTTATCCAACATCATCATACAATTAGACAAATATTTGCCACAGGTTGATGTATAACTTTCCAATTGGTTTTACTCGCCAGAGATGTTTGAGCAGCACTCGACATGAAATAAGAGATCACTGTCCGTTTGTTGGTTTGCAAGACTTGCTTTACGGTTTGCTTCCAGACCCTATCGACCGACAGTCTTGTGTGGCTTCATATCCCATTAACAACAACTTCAGTTTTCGTGATTTTATAACTGCCTTTATGCTTATATTGTGGGATGCCTGTATTGTATTTGTTTTACCGGAATCTCTTGATCGTTTTAATATCTCAGGTTATAGTCAGACTCGTGCCTCAGACGACCCCCCTCCTAAAAAGTCAGGAGGGATATAAAAGAGACGTGTGCCCTTGCACGTGAGGCTGGCGTGGCTCCCCGTCGTCACACGTACGTGCATCAGCCGTGGGCAACATGCGGTGTCGTACCCAACGTGAGGTGGGTGGGTTGGAGTGGTTGGGGAGTTCACGTTCTCTTAACTTCGAGAAATGCTACAACTGGACTGTGATGTGTTCACGTCTCTAGGAAGTAGGTGCGGAGTCTCGGATCTTATGGTACTACGTCTGTATGCAAAGGCATTTAGGAAAGATGGTCAGTCAATCGAAGCACCGAACATCCACAGAAGATGACATGAAGGACTGGACCTGACCACCTCCGTGCAGCAAGGTTCGTGTGGTGGGAGGAAGCCATCTGGGGTATGAGGTGCCGAGTCAGCAACAAGCAGCAAGTAGAACACCTCCGCATGAAATTCCCGCTCGTGAAACATATGGCAACAACGTCCTGTGACATTGCTACCTCCTCTCCTGCCCTTAGTTCACATACGCAGGTCGTCCTCTGAAAACTGTCAGCTCTTCTGCCATGTTTGGCTAGGGAGTTGCTCGTGGCGTGACAGAGTCGTACCCTTGCCTCTCCTGCAGCGAGTACGTGACTTACTACAGCTGCGCTCGTAAGAACCGTCAGTCACATGTCCTTGAAGCCCGTGTTTGTCCCTCCCTTTCAGCTCCTGACCCTACCAGCAGAGCCTCCCGGAGCCTGGAACAGAAAAGCAGGAATTATGTTATGTTGCTGGGGCATGGAACAGTGTTCTAACCTCTCGCGATGATCTCACCCCAACACGATTAACACACCTCGTCTCTCACGAGGACGTGCACTTTCTAAGTGGATTCCTATCACTGTAGGTAGCATTCGGAAAGGCCTTAAAAAGAGAAAGTAATCTCTCTCTCTCTCTCTCTCTCTCTCTCTCTCTCTCTCTCTCTCTCTCTCTCTCTCTCTCTCTCTCTCAAATATTCAGATATTTCCCTGTTTTCCCTAAAGAACCACTAATGCATCAGTCGACACAACTGAGGATCTGCCCGTCTCCCTGGCACACTCACGCACGCTCATGTTCCGGTCTCCTTTCTCTTTAATCGTAAACACTTGATCTGAACCAGTTATCATAGCAGAGGAGAGACGTTATCACAATAGAGGAGAGACAAGTGAGCATCACGGGAGATATACGCTGTACACCCGTGACGGGCGTAACGCTAGAAGTCGATGGAAACAAGCGAAGAGTCAACCCTCTTAGGCCCGAGAAGTCCTTCCGCATCACTGATAGAATTTAAATAGCCTGGAAAATAAAACAGAATCCAGCCACGCATGTTAGAGAACATGAAGTACTCCACATAAGCCATGTGAAATCGTTGATCTTAACTATACGGAACAGTTATCGCTAATACACCACAGATGCTGGTGAGAGCCTTGGGGTGGGGGGGAATCATTTATGTGACCCGTATATCGACCACCTAACTCCTAGCTTTGTCGACGTGACGCTCAGAAAGATTCTGTAGAATAATTTCCTTCGTGTGGAACCTCGTATTAATTCTATAAGGGAGTATTTTCTTCTAAATTAACCCTCCACTGGACGCCAAGGAAGAAAACACAGGGAGATGAATCCGGATTTGAAGGCTATTTACTTGGGCGACGTGTGTGTGTGTGTGTGTGTAAGATCTGTAAACAACATTCGTTATGTTCAGGTTGTGCCTTCGACAGTCTGCACGAGAGGAAGAACACAGCATCACTCAAAACGTTTGGCTACATCTAAACCTTATTTAAGGGGTCTTGTAATTCGTCTGACCTGTTAAACTAACACAACACTGGATTACTTCAGCTGTGACTCATTCGCCCAAAGGTAAACATCATGTGAATCCAAAGTGAAATGGATGGTAATGGAGGGACCTGGTGGAGGTGTGGAGAATGCAAGCTATGTGACTCCCTTCGCCAGTACCTTCTCATCTCACGTCTTCAAAGCATTCCTCCTCCCCGTTTCCCATCCCCCCCGGGGACACTCATCGTCTGTATCCCAGTTCTAATAAGTGGATGTGGGTGCGGGTGTGGATGGATTGGTGTAATTACCTAACTGCACTGTACGGGAGGGAGTCATGCACTCGTGGGACACCAGCTCTTTTAAGTGTAAGTTGTAAGTACCTCTTGTACTGTACCAGACGGGAGTTTAACACTCTGGGGGCCCTATCTCAAACATTCTCTACTAGAATATGTCTCGTGAATCTATTTATTTTTTTGTGTGTAAATAGATAGCTAGATAGATACAAAACGGTTTATTGGATTTAGGCAGCCATACGGCTGAAGATAATTAGTTATTTTATTAGAGAAATTGCAGAGGGGCGAGGTCATGATAGTTGCAAGTTGATTTATCATACAGAAGCTTAAGATTAGAGTGAGCTGGATGTGTGTGTGTGTGTGTGTGTGTGTGTGTGTGTGTGTGTATCTTTCCCTCTAAATTGAGAGAACTAAATGGTTCAGGATGTATGTAATATGGAAATTCTATATAACGTTCTCTGTAAAGCAGTTAAGTCTGTTGTATGTCGTTGCGTGTCTGCTATCATGGGCTGCTGCCTTACAGGCTGGCGTAACAGGGGGCAGTGTGGGCCTAAGGGCTAGTTGAGCCTGGCATGGGAAGGGTTAGCGTGGTAGGGGCTAGGTTTACGCGTGTGGAGTAGAAGCAGTTGTTCTGGAACACTTACGTGTTGCAGCTGACGATAAACATATCACAGTTGCGATGTGCATCATGTTTGGCTGCCTGTGTCCACACCTTCAATATGCACTCTCCATAGGGCATGTACACTGGAGATCACCTTCCCAGGTTGTGTGAGTAAAGGTCTAAGTCCCTAGCCTGGATTAACAGTTCTTCAGGTTACGTGAGGTGCGCGGTCTGAAGGCTGCAGAGCCTTTTGTCATGGTATGGATTTGTTCCTGTCCTCCTGGAGCAAGGGCAGGCAAGATGGTTATCTTGATCTTTTAGTTTTAACCAGAAATCTTGCATAACGTCGCACGGGTCACCACGGATCTCCATCGGGTGTGCGAACGAACAGAATCTCTTGATATCTAAAAGTCCAGAAACCTGGCAATGAAGCTATGAATATTTGTCTTGATTTTTAACTAAAGGAACGTGTCTTTGGGAGGAGTTGAAGAAGAACCTTGGAAGAGATTATTTTTTTTTTTTTTTGGGGGGGGGGAATGTAAACCACAGAAGTTCGTGAAAAAATAAAGAAAAGAACATTGATCGTAAGGCTTAGCTGAGGTACCCCAGTGTCACGTTATTATGTGCTGTGTGTCAGTGTGTACATGTTATGAAGGGTTAAAGCTATGAGTACTATATGGGTTGTGGAAGTCGGGATGGGTTTGTTGGGAGGTTCGTGGGAGTAAGGAAGAGAAGGTCTGCACTGCAGACTTTGTGATGTTTCTGATATACTACCTAATCTTACACTCATACAGGTCATATCAACGTATTGCTTTTTTGAGATTATTATTTGTATAAACCTGATTTTTTCTTTTCAAATCATACCTGTTCGCCCTTTCCCGCCTGAGGGAGATAGTGTCATAAGGGTAAAAATTCCCGCTTGGCTCTCTTTCCTCTGTTGCCTCTATTGGAGAGTGAGACAGCGGAGAATAAGATCACGACCTTTGGGACGACTAGGAGAAACCAGTTGTTGGGTGACGGAGACAGCATGAACCGGGCCCGTGCCCAGGGTGTTGCGGAGTCAGCTCACTCCGGCGCATTACACTCCCGATCTGGACGGGACGCCAGGCTGGCGTATGTCTCTCCAGGAATTCATGGAGAAGTGAGGAAGACTCTCGCACATCTGCAACACTCTTGGTGACTTCGCTGGTATGTGTGTGCGTTCGTAACCTTTGATTACTTGGTTGGTTGAATTACTTCTCAAGCCAGCAGACCGAAGGCCATCGGTCCTAAATGTACTTTACTGTCAGTGGTGCGTTACAGGCTGGTGGTTGTGCTGGTCATATATATATATATATATATATATATATATATATATATATATATATATATATATATATATATATATATATATATATATGACGTAGTGTTTTTGATAATGTTAAAAATATGGCGACCAGTGGTGATAAGAGAGATTAGATCGCCCTTGGACTTGAGAATGTAAAGGAGGTCCCAGAACTAGAAGTGGCCACACACACACACACACACACACACACACACACACACACACACACACACGTCATATGATAAGATCACATCACACACCAAACTAGTGTTTACACCGTAATCCGCAACAGATAAAGCGATAGAATCAAAGACCTTAAAACATCTCACAGCTTCATGGAAGCTTGCGGAGCCAGACAGCGCAAGATCTGATCCACAGACACTCATAACCCACCACCTGAACGCAGGATAAACGGGAAGTAAAAGAAGTTTTGCAATCATGATGCGAAGTAATACAGCAGGGATGTATTTGTGACATATCTTAATATGAGCGTGTGGATAAAGTATGGGATTGATTTTATTGATGAGGTACTACTTGTTGTCTCGGAGTTAGAACGTGTGTAAGTTTTGTATCTGAGAAAACTACGTATACTAATAGACGTGAGCATCAGAGGTCTTCTTCAAAGAGGTGTCCATGACCAACAGCTTCTGGTAATGACTGGAAAGGGGGGACTTCAGATCTTAGCGTTGTTTATTGGGTCGTCTCGGGTGAGATACCCTTGAGAGCTGCTGGTTAGGAGTCACCTCTCTCTCTCTCTCTCTCTCTCTCTCTCTCTCTCTCTCTCTCTCTCTCTCTCTCTCTCTCTCTCTCTCTCTGGTGCATTGTGGCAGGTGAGGTGGTGGTGGTAGCACCAATGTAATCCATGTTGTGAAACCTACAACCTTCATCAAGGCATGAATGTTGGTAGATCACATTGGTTCCCTTGAGTGGGCTAGGGTCCTGGGACATGTTGTTTTATCATACGTTGATGATCATGGATATTGATAGATCACATTGGTTCCCTTGAGTGCACTGGGGTCCTGGAACAATGTTGTTTTATCATACGTTGATGATCTTGGTGTTCTTGTCACAGATGATCAGCATCAATTTGTCATCACTGTTGACAGGTCACGTTCTCAATGATGATCTCATGAAAGATCCGCTCATTAGTCTTATAGGCAGGAGGCATTTGACTGTG
Source organism: Panulirus ornatus (assembly GCF_036320965.1). NCBI lineage: Eukaryota > Metazoa > Arthropoda > Malacostraca > Decapoda > Palinuridae > Panulirus > Panulirus ornatus. The sequence continues at coordinate 11,407,938 of NC_092288.1, read as the reverse complement.
GGATTGTAGTTTACCTGCAGTGTCATGGTGAGTGTTGGTGTTGTTCTGGGGCTGTGCCAAAGTACTTCTTTATCTCAGCATCTACGTTGTTTCTGGCTTATACATCATTGACCAGTATCCGTCGCAGCCTTAGAATTTCCTAGTGGATGGTTCCCCAGTTTTGGGAGTTCCAACTTAGATTTCTTCCGACGAAGGATTTTATAACACTCAATTTGAAACTGATAGGGAATTTTGCTGACTACATTCAGGCACCGGTCAACGTCAGTAGGGTTCCTGTACTCTGAAGTGGAGATGGTGCCTTCTTCATCGTTCATGTGAGCATCGGGCTAAAGGATGCTATTATTAAGTTCACATGTGAACTTGAGTATCGAGTTCTTTCCTCCATGGTCTTCAGTCGGTGTTCTGGATTCCTTACATCGATGTGTTATAAGTAAGGGCATACAAAGAGAAGTCTTCTGAGAGGTCCCATTGGCACACCTTCCTTATGGCAGTAGAGGAGCCTGTCTGTAAAGGAGCTTCAGTGGTACAAGCACAGAGCATCCCCACTAAATTGGATTTTGGAAGTTCTGGGTGACTGTATACAGGGTCGAGGACGGTGCTAACCATAGTTTCCACAGGGGGAATTGATGGAAAGGTTTTCGACATCGAGAGAAGAGAGCATCCTTTTGCGTCGTTTAGTCTTAAGAATTTCTATGAATTTCTCTCTACTTAGACACAACCCCTAACAGGTCTGGTTCCAACACCTAGTATGGCATACGGTTAAACTATCCCTCCGAAATCAAATGTCTCATGCCTACAAAGGTGATGGATGAGCGGGTACTTCGTCAGGTCATCCGTGAGACTTGTCACGTACTTCAGGAGTGAGTGCAGGATAATGATGATCATCCGTTATAAGGACGACAAGCTCAATAACCTAATTATGAAAAATGACATGACTCAGGACCCCAGCCCGCTCAAGAGATTCGATGTTATTTACAAAGTTCCATTCCCTGGTGAAGACTGTGGACTTCACAACATGGATTATACACTGGTGATGTGGGCTTCACAACATGGATTATACACTGGTGTCATTACCAGTGTATTCTAAGCAGCACATGCTAGACTAGCAGTGGTCAAGGAATCTAACCAGAAGCCAGAGAATCTAACCAACCAACACGAAACACCTAAGTTTATGGTCGTGGAAAACCCCTCTCCATACGAGAAGTTTCCCACAAGGAATCTAACCAGAAGCCAGAGAATCTAACCAACCAACACGAAACACCTGAGTTTATGATCGTGGAAAACCCCTCTCCATACGAGAAGTTTCCCACCTGCCCTTAACAGGCACGTGAATCGTGCATTACTCTCAACATTTCCAGCCAGCCCTCAGCTTTCCCACCCGGTGGTACACACCTCTGAGCCAACAAGATCCCGTTTCCCGGGCTCGCTATTTTTTCATCCGCCTTCCACAACAAAAGACTCAGCCTCCGCTTCACTCACTATCCAACCACCGTGATGGAGGCACCTCCAGACATCGCAGCTGGGGATCAGAAGCTGACATCTTCTCTCCTGAAGATGGGATACGGTGCCTGAACTATTACAGTTCAGGTTTTATTCTTCGTTGTTGTAAATCTTTTGAAATGAGATCAACTTAGGGAGGTGATTTTCGATTTCTCACATAAGATGAAAGTGACCATTAGAAATACTGAGCAGATTTGATATGGTCACGAATGAGACATACAATAACCCGTGCCACCTTGACTGCTATTGAAAGAGAAAAAAAGCTATCTGGCCAAAACAACAGCAGACATCACTCAAGTGCAACCCCAGTTGGACATCATCCAGCGCCCTGTTCTCTAGATATCTTTATCTTCGTTATCTGCCGATGTTTGGAAAGTCCCACGTACTTAACATTCGCCAGAAAAATATCCCTGACGCGTCCTGCTTATCTACTGCCTTGGGAATTTCATTGCTGTCCTCCTTCACTAGTTTTTATAGTTATCTTAACTCGGGCACCGCGAGGTTGGTCTTTGTGTCCGCTTCTGTCTTTTTAACTTCTGGACAAGTGTTCCTGCTCCAGCTTCGTCGTGTGGTACCCTCTACATTGTACTTGTGATGTCTTGTGAAATCATCGGTTATCACACGTCGCACCCGTGTCGTCAGCCTATGACATCATAATTTTTCCGTCCGTTAAGCTAATAATGTCATCTTGTGAAACAGCTTGCCGTCTGTCACATCCGTTTTATGATCTCGTAACTTGTATTGAAGAGAGTGGGCGGGGAACACAGGCGGCCGGGTGGGCGGTAATGGACACAAGTGGCAGAGTGGGGGCGGGATGGACACACAAGTGGCAGAGTGGGCGGGGAGAGAGGTGGCAGGGTGGGTTGTGCGAGCAGCAAGGTAAGGCGGCAGGAGCCACGTACCTATCATTAATCGCCTCCGCCACACTCTCAGGCTTATCTGACCCAGGTTGCTGATACCGCCACGAGGAGTAGGAGGAGGAGGAGGCGGCGATATAACCATTAATACCGTCCCCCCCGGGATAACCCAGGTTTACATAATGGGGGAGATCTGCGCTCACACGGGCCATTACTTCAACACCTGTCACATTTTTTTTCCTCCGGGTCGGGCGACGCCACAGGTCACCCCACCAGCAGGTCCTGAGACACCGGGGTGTCTGGCCTTCGTCCCTAGACTTGTCCTAAGACACTTAGGTGTTTGTACCTTGTCCCTGGATTGTCCTTGGCCAATGTGACTGGAGAAACAGACTAGATGTTCCCTGCATTTTAGTATCTTGTATATATAAATCTGATGGAGATATGGGACAAGTCATGGTCCGTAAGGGACCCTGGGTATGAAGGCATGACCTTTGACCTGGTGCTTAAAGGTTAGTAGGTCAAAGGCCCCGGATCATCAGAGCCTAAAGTGTTGTACCGTCGTGCTCAAGGTGTCAACTGATGACAAGTTGTGATAGAGAACTGATTGAGATGAGGCGGTGAGCGACGCGTTGGCTGTAGACGCTCGAGAGAGTATTATTGCATTGTCTGGCATGTGCTTCAAATATTTTCAACCGTGAAAGATCTTACGCTGTTACACTGACGAGGATGACACCTGGTCATAATACTGACCACAGTGTAATGATGTATGCCACCTGGTCATAATACTAACCACAGTGTAATGATGTAAGATAAACCGGTTTTTTTAAGACTTTTTTTTCCTAATCTAATTAATTCTCAATCTGCCCAAGAAGTCTAGGATAAAGGAACTTAGTTTGATATGAAGAGTCTGGGAATATCCATGTGATCCTACACGTTGGCTGGCCACAATCAAGACAGAAGAGATGAGATGTTGAAGATCTTCACTCTCTGCAGCAGAGATGGAAGCCAGGGACTTGTGGCACACCAAGGACTTGTACGGTGCCACTTCCCAGGAAGCCCATGTGTATGGTGGCATTCTTATGTAAGCGACAGGTGGATGGGTTACTCAGAGGTCCTCCCACACTAGAAGATCATCTCTGATATTAGCGAAACTGGAGGTGACCCTTCCCATGTGACCAGTACTCTGTATTCTCCATGATTCCTTATGCCCTTATGACTTAACACCATGTTATACACAAGTGGAATAAGACTTATCATTACAGTTTTGGAGAAGTGTAGTATGGTATGATAAGGTCTTAACGTGGGAGGCTTGGCCCTAAAGCTTCCTAACCTGAGTAACCTTTGACCTTTGAAACCATATTTTGTCTCATGTTGTTGATATCAAGACCATTAATTTCCTCTCCAGCTGACTATATTGAATTCTGTTGGAAGGTTCGTCCTTTAATAATGGGGAAGGAAGGCGAGGAGAAACATTACTAAGAATGGGGAGGAGCTTAGCACACTGGGAAGACCAGCCTGTCAACTCACTAACCAATTAGATAGACCCTCGTGCCTGATGGTCCCCCAATACCCTAGTGTCCTGCTGTCTTGTTTATCATGGCGCGAAATGTGTCAGGTGTATAGTTTGCTGTTCGTTTCCCAAGGGCTTTTTCTACCTCGAGAATCTCCGCGTGCTGAACAAACGTGCCCTCCCAAGGGCTTCTTCTACCTCCAGAGACTCCACGTGCTGGATGGGCACCACAAGGCTGAGGAATGTGGTAGAGGAGTGACCATGGGTGCAGGATGTGTTACCCAAGTGTCACCCCGACTTAGGGTGACGCTAGGGATGAAGTAGGGACTCATCACCCACTGACACCTTCTGCCCAATGATTAAGCCAGCCTAAGGTCCCTGGTCTGGTGTTGGAAGCCAGCCCGGTGTTGCTAGTCTGTTGCCGGGAGACAGCCTTGGGGCTCTGATCTACCGCTGGGAGCTAGCTTGGGAGCCCTGGTTTGCTGCTGAGAGCCGGCCTGGAGACCCTTGTCTGCTACTAGGTTCAGATGCTGCGAGGGCTGTACCATATCTACTGGGGTTTTACTTGCCCATTCGCCAGATTGGAATCAATAGCCTCTCGTGTCATTAAGTCATCTGACCACCTCTCTTCAACCATTCCCTTTCCGTGAGCCGCAATTTTGCTTTTCTCTCTGTTTTACGGGTATCATTTCGGTCATTGTCCCCGCGCCCCCAAGGTTTAAACCCAAGGCACTCGTAATGGCTGATGCTTCCCACCGTTTCTGTGCGAAGACCGACCGCTCGAGAATTAGCTATTATGATGATACCTCCTTCCCTCGAACAGCCAAGCTGTGGCGCTCTCTTCCTTCTTTCATCTTTTCCTCTTTCTACAACATTTCTAGAGTCAGGTCTACGAACACCTGCGGAACCCTGATAAATTTTTGTTTTTTCTTTTACATTCTTATTTCACCCGAAATTGCCTTAGATTGGTTCCCATGCCATGTCGGTCACAATGGATTTTGTTGCCAGCCAGAAGCCATATTTAGTGTTTACTAGAACTCCAGCGGAGTGTTGGACACATATAGTAAACCCAGGGCGACAGAGAAGGTGTGAATAATTGAATCAATTTTGAGATGCAAGAAATAATGACGCTATACAGGCTGGTGCTTTATTTTCTAGTGAAGAAATGCGATATATAAGGGTAGCAGCACCTAGTGGACCCTTTTTTCACAACAGATAGAGATGAAAAAAATGAAGATATCGGTTTACCAGGAGCATGTCAGGAGACACTATGAAAAAATTACAATGTATAGGTAATCTGATCAGAAAACAGATGTTATATGTAAACATAAACGCCAGATCGTTTTTAAGGATATTAGACTCTTATTTGCAGCTCATCGTTGCCAAAACTCAGAGGCAGAACAGCTGGAACTAGTCATAACACACAACAACGCGAGCAGATTCCACAGCCTAGCCAAGTCCTGGGCGGCTGCAAGCGTCTCACAGCCTAGCCGAGCCATCTCTTCCACCTCTCCCTCTGGGACTGCTTGATAGATAGGCACCTGGAGGAAGCTGGGATATATATTTTGTGTTCTCCTGCTCTGGGTGACACCAAGGCCATATACAGACTTAATGTTTACCACTGGTTATTGCAAGGAATGTTTTGCCAGTGTGTGTGGGAAGGATGTCTCCATGGCAGAGCTTCTTTAACACTGTCGGTCTTGATAGTTTATACTGTTGATAACTATTAATACTGTCGTGTTGTACATGTATGTACCCGTCACCCGCCAAGCCGTCTTTGATTCTATTTAAGTTCTATCGTAAAAAAAAATAATTGTCTTTCCGACTGGAGTCGATTTAAAGCCATTAGTTTCCTATTTCTTGATGACAACCGTCAGAATTCTTATTTCGTATAACACTATTTTAAGCTCAAAACTGAGATGGTGATGAAGTATCTAGATGTCGACCAACGAATGACGGTGGAGATTGATTTCTGTTTTTTCCGATGTTGGTCTTAAAGATTCATCGGGTCTCACCCCGGCACAGACTGCCCCTCGCCCCTAGATCTTTCTTTTTTTTTTTTTCTTGTTCGTTAATGATAATCACTGTTTAGTCTAGTCCTGTACCTCTTGTGCGCGACGGTGCGTACGAAACTTGAGCATGATGGCGTGACCTGACCCTGTAAGTGTCAGGTCGAATACCAAGCCATCATGCCCAAGGGTCGTTTCGTCGTGCCCAACGATCGTACGTACTGTAATTCTAGCACTCAAGGATCATACCGTCCTGCTTAAGGATCGTACCATCTTGCTCAAAGATCGTACCTCCGTGCTCAAGGATTGTACCGTCCTGCTCAAGGATCATACCATCTTGCTCAAAGATTGTTCGTACCTCAGTGCTAAAGGATTGTACCGTCCTGCTTAAGAGATTAAACTAAATGAGAAAATCCTAATGTTACTCCTCACCTTAAGTAATATCTTGGCTGATGTTAATTACCAGGTGTTGGTACTAACCCCAATGTTGTCCTTGTACGAATTTGGAAATGGGCATTCATGGTTTTAGATCATCCATGCAACTTATAATGTTATACCTATCGACGTATTTCACGACCTATTTACCCGTACGGATGGGGAGCTTTCCACCCGCACATACACACACACACACACACACACACACACACACACAGTGTATAGTCAGGTTATGAGCTAGGGGCGAGAGTAAACTCCCTAGTGACTCTAGCCAAGGGTGATGCGAGTTTATTAGTTTTTAGAATGTTGGCCGATGGAGGACGTGGGAAGGAGGGGTTAGGAGGGGAGTGGGGGTGGTGTGTGTGTGTGTGTGTGTGTGTGTGTGTGTGTGTGTGTGTGTATGGAGGGAGGCTAACAGGAGGGCCAGGATAGAGTTAAGTGAGAGGGATGTTGGGGGTGGAGTAGGGGTTGTAGTTTGTTCCGTGTCAATTTCTCCCAGGACGGTGTAGCATGAGTGCCCCCTCCGGTACCATGTAGCATGACTTCTTCCTTTAGGATACCGTAGCAAGTTCCTATAATAACGACGAGGTAGCATGACTAACCCAGGAGGAGGAGGTAGCATAACTCTCTCTCTCTCTCTCTCTCTCTCTCTCTCTCTCTCTCTCTCTCTCTCTCTCTCTCTCTCTCTCTCTCTCAGTCTCTTGGGTATCCATTGGCATAACGATCCCTGTCGGACACATCACAAGTCAGCTTAAGGAGGCCGTATGGACTGACCCCCACCGTGAGGCTTGCTGAACCAGTCATATCATCTGGACCCCACCACGTGGGGGCTGAGGGGAAGTTGCTAAACGTCTTCTCAACCCACCACGTGACAGACCTTAGCGACAGGAGCTGCACGCAGCCATTAGCAAGGACGAAATTAACATCCACCCACGACTCCACAACAAGCCATCAGCGAGTGTAAATTAAACATTTCGGGAGGAACCACCCCCACCCCTACCAACCTCCAGCACACACACACACACACACACACACACACACACACACACACACACACACACACACACCATCTCCCACTTTCCTGTCTAGACTGCAACGGCAAAGAAATTGGCTCAAAACTCACAAATGTCCTCAAGACAAAAGAAAAATGTTTCTCCTGAACACCCGTGTTGTGTGATAGGTCATTAGGAGCGTCGTCAGGACGTCGCCCACAGCCCTACTTGACTCGGTAAACTGTCCTCGTGGTCGCCTCCTGCCAGTCTCGGGCCAGTTTTCTCGTCGCTGACTATGAATGACAGTTTAACTTCCAGGTCTCGCTGTGTGTACGAGTGTAATCTTGTCCTCTGTCTCTTTATCATGTCAGTTTCACAATCACAAAGGTCCCGTGGGGCCGCGGCAGACCTCCGGCCCTGGTCTTGCCTCACTCTCACTCCCTCCCTCCCCACTATAGCCTCCCTCGCTTCCACCACTCTCGCACTCCCTGGCCACCACATCCTAAACGGTGGAATGGCATTGTTCAGTGGTTCTAAATATTCACCCTCGCCATTTTCCCTCTTCGTACCTCCTGTGTTAATGGCTCAAACTTCCTCTCAACGATGAAATATTTCTAAGAAATATATCTCCCCAGCAGCCAGCAATTTTTATCCTGACAGACAAATGGAAGAATTTTGGTGACTGCATATGGGAGTTTGCTGTTATACGTCTTACAGCCTCCTCAGTGTGTCTACAACTGAGTATGGGGGTTAACTATCGTGTACTTTTCTTTGCGTGTGTGCAGGCATAAGGACAGACAGGGTCGACTTTTTGAAATACAGATGCGTGAAGGAATATTGGATCATTTTGTTCGGGTGAAATAAAGGAACTACACACCGTTTGAATGTCGAAGCAGCAGAAAAATATCGTAAAGAAGAAATGCGTTCAGAGAAGGTGGCTAGTGAGAGAAAAGGATTGGCAATCCAGCTAACAAGGGACAACTTATCTCGACGCCAACACCTGCCGTAGGTGATGAAGTGGGTCGTCTCCAGGACCCGAGCACGACCAGTCAACACGTCGCCCCAGCGCTCCTGAACCACATGATAAGTGGCACATGATGCAACACAAGGTCCACCACCACCTGTCCTCCACCCACCATGCCATCATTTGTCCTCCGCCCACCCCGCCACCAGTTGCCCTCCGCCCACCCTGCCAACAGCTGCCATCCGCCCACCCTGCCAACAGCTGCCATCCGCCCACCCTACCACCAGCTGCCCTCCGCCCACCCAGCTACCATTTGCCTTCCGCCCACCCTGCTACCAGCTACCTTTCGCCCAAGCAGCTGAACTCACCGCGCAATTAGCTTCCCTTCAACCACACTGCCACCAACTGCCCTCCTACCACCACCTCAAGGGAAGGAGAGGGCACCTCACCGCACGACGGAGCAGCAGCGGTTGTCAACGGAGGTGGTGGGATGCCATCTTCAGCTCCTGCAGGAGCCACCAACTCCCTCACCGAGGACCTGTGAACCCTGATGCTCTCGAACAATGGCGAGTATCTTGCTCCGAATCATTTCTCGACTCCATTTTCTAACACGACAGTGTCCAACGTGCAGCCACACTTCCCTTGAGTAAACATGAGGCCAGGTGTGAACGCTGGCACATTACTGGTCCAGTACCTTGAGGCCTAGAGCTACTGGTACAAGATGAGCCTTACAATTCATGATGTTTCTTGACTGTATGGTGCAACAAGCTATCCGGTCTAACAGTCGCTGAGACTGTCTGAGTCTGCAGGAAGACATGACAAACATGACAATATTATCCCGAAGGTATGTTGACCTGACAGATGACCTGGACCGAAGCCATCGTGCCTAGAAGTGGCACCGTCATGATTAAGGATCGCACCATCGTACTCAAGAATTGCATCGTCATACTCAAAGATCATACCGTCATACTCCAAGATCATACAGTCATACTCAATCATACCGTCATACTCAAAGATCATACCGTCATACTCAAAGATCATACCGTCATACTCAAAGATCATTCCGTCATATGCAAGAATCATACCATCGTATTCAAGAACCGTACCATCACATTCAAGGATCGTGCCATCACACCCAGGGATCGTACCGTCATACACATTGATCATACCGTCATACTCAAGGATCGTACCATCGTACTCAAAGATCGCGAACTCAAAGACCGTACCATCCTGCTCATGGACCATACCGTTCTGATGAGAAGTTGTCATAATGGAACAGTGAATATTGAGGAAGGCCCCTGGCATGTGGAAATACACGTAAGATCAAAAAAAGAAGAAAGAAAAACCCAATAGCTACCAACGGTAGCGTACCGTCATCTTATGAAACACACTCGACTCTACATGATATAAGAGATTACACCAGGTTAGAACAAGCGGACGGCGCCGATATACTTTTATCATATCGAGAGATAGAGACGCTACTGTGACGAATAAATAACTGAGAGACGTAATATTGCGTAAGAACTACTATAAATATGAGCCTGCCTCCCACCACGGATTCTCAATTGATTCTTGGAATCCTAGAAATGCTGATTTGACTTTTGGTAATGTCTAGAAGTTCTTGAAGTAAATACTGATTTTAATTCGACTTTATTATTATTATTATTATTATTATTATTATTATTATTATTATTATTATTATTATCATCATTATTATTATTATTATTATCATTATTATTATTATTATTATTATTATTATTATTATTATTATTATTATTAAGTAACGTTGTCTGTCATCTGTAGGATATGCTACTCACAGTTACCAAATGTAAGTAACTGAAATGAAAGTACTGACTGTAGATACGGAGAAATTACCGACCCCAACATCCTAGTCGGTTGCTAAATTAGTGGAAGTATATTTTCTTCTTCTTGTATCGTAAATGAGTCCCACTGTCAACGTACAATATTACATATGAGGAAACGAAATAGCCTGGGTCATGTTGACTGATCTATGCTTTTTCTGTTTTGCATAAATCTTCTTGTACTAGTGTACTAACGGAGCCTAGCAAGGTATGGTAATGAAACAGTACTGTTACAAGGGGGAATGGCAAGGTATGATGTTATAATACAGTATGCTACAAAAAGGGGGACTGGTAAGGTGTGGTGATAATGCAATATGTTACATCGGGGACTAGCAAAGTATGGTGCTAATACAGTATGGACTTAGGGAGGGAAAAACTTTTTATCTATGGTGTTTACAGCTTGTTGTCTTAGGGTACACTGTGATTCTGGGCCCCTATATTACTCGTTGGGTCTGGAGGCAAATATTGAACAGAAAACTTTCCCACTCTCTCCATACAAAGAGACATTAACCTTTGACCTTTGGGAGTCGCGTCCACTCGGGCGGATCCGTTAACTCCCAGCGTCTTTGAAGATTATAACTTGCACTCAAGCGAGCAGGGCTGAGTGCTGCAGGTGTATCTTGGTACTCAAGCGCGAAGGACTGAACCCCAGGTGTATCCTGTGCTGTCAAGTGAGCAGGGGTGAGTGTACAGGTGTTTCTTATGCACTCAGGCCGACAGGTGTGAGTGCAGGTGTCCTCTACATACTGAGGCAGGTGTATCCTATGCATTCACACCAGGCGGTGTGAGTGCAGGTGTATCCTATGCAATCAAACCAGCAGGTGTGAGTGCAAATGTATTCTCGTCAGGGAGGGACCATTCGCCACATTGTCTTCTTCACCTGTTTCGTAAGGTGACGTCATCATTCGAGTTTGGGCTTCATACAGAACTGAGGTGTTTCATTCAAGACCTGTGTTGCTATTTATAGTTGTTTTGTTTATATCTGTGTTGCAATCTTCGAGAGATTGTCTCGTGTAGCGTGGCGTAAATTGTTGCCTAGTGAGAGTTATCTCTTATGTTTCTTTTCTGTTTTTTTTTTCCTGTGAGAAAGCAAGTTATGTTTGTTGTTGCTTCACACAGGAATGATGTGTTTCGTTATCGAGAGGTTTGTGTTGCTATTACCGTGTGGCGATTCGCTTGAGAATGTGATGCCTTGGTAGATTTATGTTTGCTTTCCGTTCTGATATCGTCAGCCTCATGTTCGTATTACATGTGAATATGATACGTTGGCGGGAGTTGTGTTGGTGTGGGACGTGTCGTGTGGTATAGGTTTGCGTTTCTGTAAGATGTGATAACTTCAAAAGTTCCGTCTTCACATTATGCGTTAACTGTAGAAGAAGTTCCGTGTTGCATCATGTCATGTTTTCAGAAGTTTTCTCCGTTGTATCAGATGGTAACTTCAGAAGTCCCGTGTTGCATTGTGAGATAACTTCTTCTATCGGGAGTTACAACGCAAAGATAAGCTGCAGTATGAATTCTGTTGACCTGCAAAAGGTGAATGAGGTAAAAGACATGGGCGTAATATTCTCTGGTAACCTATGGCCAAGTAAGCAGCGCATGGAGGCAGTAAAAAGAGCGAACAAGAGTCTTGGATTTATAGGTGGGGCTGTCGAATTTAAGACGAGAGAAATCACCCTTACTCTTCATGATACACTGGTTGCGTCCCCATCTTAAACAATACATTCAGTTGTGGTCACCTTGAAAAAAAGATATAGAATGAAAATGCAGCGAGTGTAGCGTCCAGCTACCAAGATGATTCCCGGACTGAGAAACAAATCCTATGAGAAACCGACAAAACGACTTAAATCCATTAAGTTTAGAAAAGAAAAGATTACAAGAGAATCTAAACCAGGTATATGAAATGATAATCACGATCTGATAACTACTTAACACTTGATGCGTCTGATTCCACTTGTGATAGATATAAACTCTTGGGCCAGCGTTTATAAGCATCTCGAATGAGGCGACGTACTTTCTGTTCCACAGGACTGTTGGCATGTGGAATGATTTACCAATGAAAGTGGTCGAACGTAGTACTGTAGATACGTTTTACAGCATACACCCGATAGATATTTTTCCTGAAGTCCACGCCTTACAGTCGTTGCACCTCCTCAATCACTTGAGTATAAGGGGGAAAAAAATATATATATAGTTTGGAGGCGTGTCTCTGTGAAATATCTGTTCGCCTATTTGTATGTCGATAACTTGTGCGTTTCTAACATCTTCCACCATCACAAACAGTCTCGAAGGAACCCGGTGGTCTGTTGCTATTTGAATGCCTTCGTATTCTTTCGTATTCATACCGGGCCCTATGTGGATATGTGATGCCTCACACCGCTCCCCACATACCCATATGGTGCCGCACATACCCATGTAGTGCCTCACATCGGAACCTACATGTCCAGGTGCTTCCTTATAACATGTTTCACATACCCATTCGGTGCCTTATGCTGCACCCAACATGCCCATGTAGTGCCTCATACGGGCTCTTCATATCCATGTAGTGTCTTATACTGGTCTCCACATGCCCATGTGGCGTCTCCTCATCTGTTGACAGATGACAAGCTTTTAAGTCGCATCCCCTAAGAAATCCGATCTCCTAAAATAGAACTGTACTGTGTTGGACAGGTGATTTGGCCTACCCTCCATGATTAGATTTGATTAGATTGCCGTCTCCCAGACAGATGACGTAGTCCAACGACAACACCAGAAATTCCATCACTCATACGGGAAAGAAAAAATTGTGTGTATATAAGATTTCTATATACATATAGATATTTATTAGCAAGGAGCACAGCAGCTTGAGGCATTCAGTCTGGGACACATGGGTATATGACACATCAACCATCGACGCATCAATATTCGACCTATCAGTATGGGACACATTTGTCTGGGGACACATCAACCTGAGACACATCAGTATCGTACGCATCACTCTGGTAAACACCATACTGTCCCACCATGGCCTACCCAGTTGTCCCATTAGGATCTACTCAACAGTCACCACCGTGGCCTATCCAACCGTCCCAACAGGACCTACCCAACAGTCACCAGGACCTACCCAACAGTCACCAGGACCTACCCAACCGTCCCAACAGGACCTACCCTACTGTCCCACCAGGACCTACCCAACAGTCACCAGGACCTACCCTACAGGACCTACCCTAGTGTCCCACCAGGGCCTGCACAAGCCCAATTTCAGAGCGACACATTTGAATTCTAATCTCAGAATAAAGTGCTTACGGCGCGCTCTTGAGCAGGAGGTTTCCAGGGTTGGGCAAAGGAGGAGGACCTAGGGTAAAGAAAGGAGGACCTAGCGTGGGCAGAGGAGGACCTGGCGTAAAGAAAGGAGGACCTGGTGCGAGCAGAGGTGGACCTGGCGTGGGCAGAGGAGGACCTGGCGTAGGCAACCATGTCGCTCTCCACTAGAATTAAACCCTCATCAATGCTGGCGGCAGCTTCGTAGATTTCTATGCCTTAAAGAGAGAGCGTGAAAAGGACCGAGGCGCCGAGGGAGACGGTGGTGGAGATGGTGGAGGTGGTAGAGGTGTGAGAGGTCGGTCCCGCCCCCCATCCTCCCCCTTCCCCAGCCGCCACATCTCTCTCCCCTCTTCCCCCTCCCCCCCAATCCCTAACACAGTCTCCCCCACAATGATGCGCCAAGGCCTCGCTACCCATCCCCCACACACACATACACACACACACACACACACCTACGTCATCAACACATCCTTACACATAGCGACTAACGAGGTGGCTAAAGTACGCCATCAACTGCCGAAGGAAATACTTGACCTGGGACTCAAGACATCATTAACAGGAGAATGAGGTTAAATCCATTGACAACAGGCTTATTAGCATCTTTAACTAGTGTTTAAGTACATGATTAACATGAGTTCGAGTAGGCTCCATGACGTAATCAACGCACACCGTTAACAGAAGCTGGAATTACACTGTTAACAGAGCTGAGATACATTACGTTACACTAGATCATCACCAAAAAGGTTAACATAAATTCGTAATCCCTTCAGCAGCACAGCGGTTAGACCCTTGAACTCAACGCTATCTTACCCAAGGGTCGTCGTATCGTCGTGCTCAAGAATCGTATTGTCGTAGAGGGTCGTCCTACTGTGCTCAGGGGTCGTACCGTCGTGCTCAAGAGTCGTATTGTCGTAGAGGGTCGTCTTACTGTGCTCAGGGGTCGTACCGTCGTGCTCAAGAGTCGTATTGTCGTGAAGGGTCGTCTTACTGTGCTCAGTGGTCGTACCGTCGTGCTCAAGAGTCGTATTGTCGTGAAGGGTCGTCTTACTGTGCTCAGTGGTCGTACCGTCGTGCTCAAGAGTCGTATTGTCGTGAAGGGTCGTCTTACTGTGCTCAGGGGTCGTACCGTCGTGCTCAAGAGTCGTATAGTCGTGAAGGGTCGTCTTACTGTGCTCAGGGGTCGTACCGTCGTGCTCAAGAGTCGTATTGTCGTGGAGGGTCGTCCTACTGTGCTCAGGGATCGTACCATCGTGTTCAAGAGTCGTATTGTCGTAGAGGGTCGTCTTACTGTGCTCAGGGGTCGTATCGTCGTGCTCAAGCGTCGTATTGTCGTGGAGGATCGTCCTGTTGTGTTCAAGGGTCGTACCGTCTTGCTCAAGGTGTTGATGAAAAGCTAAACTCTATTAACGAGCGGGGATGAGTTAGGTCATTAGCAGGGAAGCAAATGACAGGGTTATTAGAGATGGTCAGGCAAGGTCACACTGACGAGGCTGTGACTCTACCAGTGTGGATGACTCTACCAGAGTGGATGACTCTACCAGTGTCGAGGATGATGAGATGACTCTACCAGTGTGGACGACTACCACTGTGGAGGGTGATAAGTTGACTCTACCAGTGTGGATGACTCTACCCGAGTTGATGACTCTACTAGTGTGGAGGGTGATGAGTTGATTCTGAATGAATGAGGAAAAATGAGGGAAAGGCTATGGTAAACAGATGGTGAGGTCAGGGGTAAACAGATGGTGTAGTCAAGGCAAACAGTTGGTAAGGTCAGGGGCAAACAGACAATATACTCAAGGAAAAACAGGCGGTAAGGTCAAGGGGAACGTTATAGTCAGGGACAAACAGGTAGTGAGATCAAGGGTAAAACGAGCCAAGGGAAACAGGGCCAGTAAGGGTGTGTGGTAACAGTCTTCGAGGAGTGGCATCATCAAGTGTCTAGCTGTCTATCTGGCTGTCTATCTTCGCCTGTAAACTGCAAGAGAATAGTCAGCCGTGAAGAAAAAGGAAAGTTTTCAGTGGTAAACTGGAAGAATATACTTAGCATCTTAGCGTCGGAGAACACTCAGCTGTCAGCTTTAATAAGAGTAAACAGCTGTCGCGTATCTAACGGTACATTGAGGGAAAGTGACAAAGCTAGAAACCGAACGGCAGTAGGCAGTTGTACTGTGGAATGAGGCTTAGTCACGGAAGTAGACAGTTGTACGCTGGATTGAAACTTAATCAACTGAAAAGAAAAATAGAACATAGTCATTTGTAAAGAGGAGAGTTACCAGCTGTTGCACTGGATGGAAAGTAACATGTCCGCTGAGGGAGAGGCGTCAGCTGTTAAACTAGAGGGGGAAAATGTAGATAGAATATCTTTAATTGTATGTAAAATGGAAGAGAATTTATACGAAATCGTACTAACTGAGGTAAGTAATGACGAGGTGGAGAGAGCTCTAACGCAGTTGAATAAAGGAAAGGCACCAGGGGATGACGAGGTAGCGGGAGAGATCGTGAACACAGCTGGTCACGACACAATAGAATGACTTCAACATACATGCAACACTGCATGGAAACAGGAAAAGACATGATCAGACTGGCAAAAAGCTTTTGCTTGTCCACTGTGTAAGAAAAGAGAAAATCACAATTGTGGAAATTACAGAGGCATTGCATTATTATCCCATATAGGTAATTATCAGTACGGTTTTCGACCTAATCGAGGAACTAATGGTTTAGTTTTACTCTTAGGAATGATTAAAAACTGCAAATTTTAGTAGGGTATACCCTATTTTCAGCTATGAAAATATACCATTGAAATGCAAAACAATAATGTATACTGCTATTCTAAGAACCATATATATATATATATATATATATATATATATATATATATATATATATATATATATATATATATATATATATATATTCTTTTTTTTCACACGTATTCGTTATTTCCCGCGTTAGCGAGGTAGCGTTAAGAACAGAGGGCTGAGCCTTAGAGAGAATATCCTCACTTGGCCCCCTTCTCTGTTCCTTCTTTTGGAAAAGGTAAAACAGGAGGGGAGGATTTCCCGCCCCCCGCTCCCTCCCCTTTTAGTCGCCTTCTACGACACAGAGAAGATACAAGAATGGATAAGATTAGACACGCCAAGATAGGAGCGGATTTCAATATTACATTTTTATTAGAAGTAATTAAAAAGAACATCTAAGTTGGTATGGCCATGTGCAGAGAAAAGAAAACACAGGATACGCCAAGAAGCATTTGAACTGGATCTGTGAGTGAAGCTATCCAGTGAGACGTCCTAGAATGAGATGAATTGAGGACATTAAGAAGGACGACACTAGAGGAAAGCACAATGCACATACACGACCGAGTGGCGAAGACTGACTGAGAGACGGACCCCCTTAGGGACTGACTCTATAAGTCTACCCTAACATCAAGTGAGAATGGTGAAAAATGAAAAAAACTATTATGCAAATAGTCAGTTGGCTTCATCTGTATGTCGAAAGGTCTGTAAAACTAGCGTAAAATCAGTAATTCCGAGTGCTCTCAAATGCTGTGGATATGTCAATATTCATGTATGGTTTATATGGGTTTATTTCCAGGAAGACGTTTATGAAGCTTCGTGTGATAAG
Organism: Panulirus ornatus; assembly: GCF_036320965.1. Classification (NCBI taxonomy): domain Eukaryota; kingdom Metazoa; phylum Arthropoda; class Malacostraca; order Decapoda; family Palinuridae; genus Panulirus; species Panulirus ornatus. The sequence continues at coordinate 11,390,885 of NC_092288.1, read as the reverse complement.
AAATAGTTGGAATTTTATAAATGGCAATGAATATTATTGCTTTGACTGGTTGGTAGAAATATTAGAGAATGGTCCATATGACGATGCAAGATAGTGAGGCTTTTATTTCGCACATCGGTTTTCTATACCAAATATCAGTATGTTTGGATGGTAGAATATTCCATGCTAGGGAAGGAGGGAGGGGCTTCTAGTATGTGACAGATCCCTATGACGAAGAAGTCCTCATGCGTGTTCAGAAATACCGGTAATCTTGCCACTCCTCTTCGATAAATGTATTCCCTGTTTTCAACTCTAGGTTCGAGTGGTCTAGCAAGCTCCATATTGAACACGAAGAAAAGGATAACAACATATTGTAACATATTGATATGCTTTCCCCAGAGTAAAGAAATCTGGTGCCTCAGCGTCATGTGTAAGAGAGAAAATGGGATCCTCGTATTTCTATATTTAGTTTAATTGTTCTTTTGTTTGCCAAAACAAGAGGATATAGTGAAGTGATGTAGGGGGCGGAGCACGACGTCCCATATGGTAATGTAATTACACTAGACACAGATAGACCACTTAATGACATACGGGTGACGACTGCTCTCTCAGGAGGGTATGGATCACACACACACACACACACACACACACACACACACTGAGTGTAATTTCCCCCTCAGTGTATCGTCGATTTGACTGCCTGAGGATCTAGTGTTAGCAACACGTTCCGAATCTAAGGCCAGTAATAGAAACATAAAAGAAAAGATCTAACTTTCTATGGTATATCGTGGATAACATCCTTATGAAACGTAAAGTTGTGGCTCTTGTGTATGTCAAGATATTCAGCCTTATGTAAAGGTGATAAGACTGATGGTATCACAGTGATTATATATATATATATATATATATATATATATATATATATATATATATATATATATATATATATATATATATATATATATATATTCCAGGGGCTACTGCAGTTCAAAGGCTGCGCTATGCTCAGTAGCAGGGACAGGATGGACTCCATAGAAGCATGAAGTTCTTCGACGAGACTTAACTCTCTTTGATCAACTGAGGTGATGCCGCCTCGCCATAGCATCGTCAGCGAGACGTCACCTTCGCCAGGATCATATCATCGTAAATGGTTGGAAAGGGGCACAGTCTCGTCTAAGAGTTTCGCTTCCGAGGAGTCTGTCATTTCCCTGCTCCTGCGTAAAGTGCGGCCTCGAAGCAGCAACGAGCCCCATAAGACGGTAAGACAAGTGAGTTACGATGCAAGCGCACGATCTGCTCTGTTTATAGCTAGGCTATCGAGACCGTCGCTCAATATAGGTTGGTAAAACATTCATAATTCGTCTCCCATAATTTGTGAAGTTAGCGGAGGCGGTAACCTGATCAGGTGCAGGATATCAACAGTGTGACTAGAGGAGGTGGGTTGGTGAAGCCCGACAGCGCACGCTACCTTTCCTACACGTAGACAGTGAGGCAGGAAGCATTACATGACACTTAGGTAGGACGCATCACATGACACAGTGAGGTCAGACGCCCTAAGTGACGCAGTACGCCAGACGCCCTACGTGACACAATGAGGCCAGACGCCGTACACGACAGAATGAGGCCTGACACCCGATTCCCCAAATGTGGTAGCGCCTACAGCCAGAATGACCCTCCTTTTCCTGTAAATAGACACCACCTCAATCTGTGGAACCCCTGGGAGTGGGGTCTCTCCCCTCACCTTTACTCATCATCGTACTGCAAGTGTGGTGGTGCCTTCATATGCACAGCTTTGAACTCCTCCCTCCTCCTCCGCTTCGAACTCCCGTCGTACTACTGATGGCACAAGTCTCTTCAGTTCCACCTGAGCCACATACACACTCCCCCTCCCCCTGCAGGTGAGTGTTGCCAGTCTGGAGCGAGGATCAGGTCGCTCGTCCACCCACATCTGCCTCCTCCTTCGCCCACATCCAGCACGTCACCTGTGTATGTCACACTCTGCACTACACTCACGCCTTGTGTTACCCAATTAGTGTTAAACTTTGAGATATCTGACATCATCCACACCTAAGCCCTGAGATGTAAACATCATCCATACAAACGGACTCTGAGATGTTAACATCATCCACACACACGGACCCTGAAATGTTATCGTCATCCTACACACAAGCCCTGAGATATCGAACATCATCCACACCATAAGCCCTGAGATGTTAACATCATCCACACACACACGGACCCTGAAATGTTATCGTCATCCTACACACAAACCCTGAGATATCGAACATCATCCACACCATAAGCCCTGAGATGTTAACATCATCCACACACACACGGACCCTGAAATGTTAACGTCATCCAACACACAAACCCTGAGATATCAAACATCATCCACACCATAAGCCCTGAGATGTTAACATCATCCACACACACACGGACCCTGAAATGTTAACGTCATCCAACACACAAACTCTGAGATATCAAACATCATCCACACCATAAGCCCTGAGATGTTAACATCACACACACACGGACCCTGAGATGTTAACATCTTCCTGCCACCCACCCAGCCTCCCACATAACCCACCCATCTCCCTTCAGCCTTACCAACCGGGGAATCTGACCGTCAATGTGGAGTCAACACGAAATCATTTGGCGTGATCTTGAGTCGTGATGGAGGGACGCTTTTACCGTGTGACGTTTACCCTGCCGCAGGGGAAGGGGGGAGGGGGTGGGGGGACGTCTCCGCCGCCGGCTCCGCCAGAAGTATTGTGTCTTAAATCCCCAGCCTCCTCATCTCCCTCCCCCAACCCCCACTTCCCCCTCCCCAGGCGGCCATATTGCTGCGAGATTAACCAAACAACTGACATTTCATTTTTGATCATGGACACGACAGTACGATCTTTAAGTACGACGAGCGACCTTCAACCACGACGGTACGACCTTGAAGCACGACGGTACGACCCTTGGTTGTGACGGCGTGATGTATGACCTGATCGTCGTAGCTTATAAGGTTTGTACCGTCGTCCTCAGGGATCGTATCATTGTGCTCTGGGAACGTACCGTAGTGCTGAAGGGAACGGATCTTCATTGCTCATAGGACGTTCTCAAGAGACGTGCCGTATTACTCAAGAGACGTACCGTCGCTCTTAAGGGATATATCTTCATGCTCAAAGTACGCACCAACGTCCTTAAAGGAAGGTACCGTCGTAATCAGTGGGCGTACCATCGTGTTCAAGGTACGTATTGCCTGCCATGTTCAAGGGACGTAACTTCTTGCTAAAAGATCGTACCGTCATGCTCAAAGGACAGACTGTTGTGTTTAAGGATCGTACCGTCATGCTCAAGGGACGTATTGTTGTCCTCTGAGATGAGGTCTTGCACAAGGGCCGTACCGTCGTGCTGAAAAGAGTTAGGAATATAGAGCCAGTAACTTAACAAGATGTGAATGTTGAATCGTCAACACCATTCATACCTTCCCCATATACTCAACACTTCCCGTACCGTCCCCATACACTCAACACCACCACGGTACACTTCCTTATACACTCAGTACTATCTATACCTTCCCCATACACTCAACACCACCTCTACCTGTCCCCATACACTCAACACGGCCCATATCCGTTCCCATACAGTGAAAACCACCAGTACGGTACCTTCCCGTATACTGAATACCACCTATACCATCCCCATGCATTTAGCACCACCCTTATACTTAGCTCTAAACTCAGTCATATCAAAATGCAGTCATATCAGACAATAGCCAAATGACATTTCACAATTCAAAACCTAATCCCGTCAAAAGCAGAGGGTAAGAAAACGGAATCAATTCTTAAAATCATCAAAATGTAGCAAAAGTCAATATAAAACCAAAGAAAAAAAGAAGAGATATAAACTAGTTAGAAATAAGAATTCAAGGGAAAAAATAACCAATAACAACGTACATAATAGGATCAAGTGATGAATATGGTAAAGAATAACCAAGATAAAGAAGGCATAATCGAAGGCAAACACAATCGTCTAAACATAATCAAGTCGTATCCAAAATGTCATCCAGCAGGCCGTCAGGGTGGACGTCACAGGGATGAAGGGGCGCGGCAACCACTCCCACGCGGGAAATTGACATCAATGGGAGGCTCTCCACTCCAATTGATGCAAAGGAACTTCTTGAAATGTGATAGACCGCGTCACACGGTACCGGAGGTCGGACACCCACGGGTCTCGGCCCAGGGAAAAGAGCTTTGTTGGGAGAAAAAAATACAATGCAGGTCATGGTCATTCAATATCTACATGAGAATACACTGTGCTGTTTACTCTCCGTAGGTTAGAGGGGTTTGATAAACGTGTAAATAGGTGTAGTGGTGTAGATTGAACGATAATGTGAGGTACAGACAAAAGTAGTAACCTAGGCTGGTCGTATACACAATGGACAATATAGGTGTACAGCTATAATAATAATACTAATAATAACAGTAATGATAATGGTAATTATCATTATTATTATTATTATTATTATTATTATTATTATTATTATTATTCATATCATTATGTAATAATGATGACAGTTGATTGAATTAACAAGAGCCAATGATGAAAATAGGAAAAACGCAATATTAGAGACTTCAGCATTCCTCACTGTCACCACTTACCATAATGTTCATTAAACGTAGGCCTCTAACCTGACCCTAAAGAGTCGGTTAAAGACTGTCTTCACTACATCCTCATCGAATGTACACCCTTAGATACCACTGGTCTTTGACCACCCTCGCAGACCAGGTCAAAGGCCCTAGTGTACCTGGAGATGAGTTTGACTTGGCCCGTAACATTTTACTGGTATCCCAGTGTGTGGTGACTGGTAGGCAAGAGTTTAAAGAGGGAATGGTGGTGTTGTGTGTGGTCATAAGTGAGGCAAGAGAGTGGCAGAAGTTGGTCGTGATGTGTGTGGAGAGGGAGGCAAGAGCGTTAACTAATCTTTAGTAGCAAGTGAACGATAAAGTGAGCAAGTTGGGATGATAAAAATAATAATCATCGACTGAAGGGTACTCCCACCAGAAGAGGAAAAAAATACTTCTGAAAAAGAATAACTGGGGAAGCAGGTAAATGGGCGTAATGGGGAGGTGGAGGGCATTGCCCTCTTCCTTCTTTGACTGTAAAAACAACTGCCATTTCGCTCATCAGATTCGATATCTTTATGAATTTTGATGTTTACAAATACTTTCCCTCTTCAGTAAAATTAGTCGGCAAAAGAATCAGCGAGAGAGATCATGAAACGTGAGACTATGACCAAGGAATATCTAGCAGATATTCCCTGCTTGTGACCTTCCTCCTCAAGTATCGTGAATCGGGACCTTGCATGCATGTACTTTGACTCTAAGAAGTATATGCTGCTCAGGGTTATTTCCATGAAGAAATGACCATGGGCGGAAGGGCCAAAGGAACAGTTACTAAGCTATTGGTTGTTGCAGATCAGTTGGGTATGTACAGGCATACTTGTAATGAAGTCTGATGAAGAGCGAATCTCCGACTAATTAGAGAATTGCTGTTTTCAGTGCCCTGCCATGAGTTGTGTTTCCACAGCCAACTTTTTGTATATAGGGCACAAGGATTTGACAGCTTCAGAAAGCACTTTCCTTCATTCATCTGCATATTTGACATAAGAAATAATGTCATATAAAGTTTTCTGAACAAGATTGTAGTCATTCTCTGTTTTTATATTCATTTCTTATAATATTTGAAATTGCGTTTTAATCTTTTTATATATCCGTCATTCTAGGATGAGTGCCAACTTGCCAAGCCAACCTCGCTATTATGTAATAAGAATTACAACAGCTTGAATGCAATATGAATTTAAAACTTTATTGCTCGAACCATTGCTTGTTCATTGTGCGTACATGATTTACCGGTCTGTAGAGACCGCAGGTAACATTTCGTGCAAAACATAAGTTATTGCATTAATAAATATTTTAAAGGGATTTTGTCTCAGGGTTTTCTCAGCGATTCATAGACGAAAAACCCAAACAAAATATGAAGAATTACGACAGCCGATAAAAACAAAATAATAAAGGTTTTAGACACCAAAGGCATTCATGAGAGTCTTGATGACTGGATCCTTTCCCTCGCCATCAAAGTTATCGTCTACATTTCTCATGTTATTGTTTCCGTCTTGCGTGACGCATCCATGTTCAACATACAGTGTTTTCCTGAAACTTTCTAAATGAAGTGTTCATAGCTAATGCCAGTGACTGAGCTGGAGTTAATGCTAGAGAGATGTGAGGACTTACAGAGACGCTGTGATCCGTGAAATGGCGGAAGTGTTTGCGACGAGCGAGGACCCCCTGACTGGGCTGTCAACAACAACAGGAGGGAGCCTCACCACTACTACCCCCACCAGCACCACAACTACCACCACTCTTGCCTCTACCACTATCACTACCAATGCATTCCCTCCTGATAACGTCACTACCGCACAGCCACCACTCGAAGAGGATGGCATTTGCAAATTAATTCTTTACAAGGAGATTGGGGAATCAAGGTAACTGATTAACCTGGAATGAGAAGTGTTTTTCGTGTTAACCTGTTGTGTGCTTCACTTAAAAAAAAGTCTGTTTTAGCTCTAAATCGTTATTAATTTTGGATCCCCGGTGATTTTGTTCTACAGTGCAAGTTTACTGTTTTGTGAATTCAGTGTCTAACAGTTGCAGAGTAGAATTTTGAACATCATATTTTATTGAGGAGTGTTACATAAGGTGATAGTATCGATGGTTATATTTATCAGAAAAAAGTATGATGTAAATGTAAAGGTAGTTAGTACCCTAATGAAAAATCAATAGAATGTGAAAATCCTCATGTATCATTTTAAAGACGAATAGAATCTGAGCATTTGCCTGTTAGCAGAAATAATGGAAAATTTAAGAATTAGATTGTTTGCTGCTAGGGATCACATAGCAGTCTTCTGTATTGTCTGTGTTGTGACACACAGTATCATTCATATCCTCGCTTATTTTGATATACAACTAACATATCTTTTTATATTGTTCAAAAAGATTAAATGCTTGAACTAATGCTGTGCAGTTTTTATTGTACTCTCTAAACATTACTTGTGCATTGCAAAAGAGTAGTACTTAGTAGCCAAAGGTAATAGCTCAGCTGAGCTCAGCTAGATATTTACTAGTACAAATCAGCTTTAGCTATAGGTGCTTAAACTATTTATGATCATAAGCAGTAGACATTGTGCTTGTGAGTACTATTTGCATGTTATGGGGAGAGAGTTTTACATTCATGTGTCCCCACCACATAATCTTTTATATATGGACCATGTCTTTGTTCCTAAGTATGTATACACACACACACACACACACACACACCTTGCTGATGAATGTTATTCAGTCTTTAGACTAAGAGTCTCCTCCACCCATCATCATTTATCTTCATTTTTAATGTAGTGTGTTTTCCCATGATTTTTGAAAAGATAAATTGGTAACAAGGAAATATAGACTCCTTGTTTCACCATCCTAATCAGTATTGGGATAATGAAGTTTAAGGCTGTCACTGGAATCACATAAGAATATCTTCGATTTTGTTTTGCAGTGATGATTTACGTAGTTCTGTACTCAAGATAAAATAAGATGGGAGAGCATGACTTGGTTCATTTTCTATTTTTCAATGATAAATGAGACAATTATGAGAAAGATTATAAAGTTCTTGGAAAATCTGGGGTATATAATGAAATCTTAGAGAAATACTTGTAGAAATCAAAAGACCCTTTTTGAAAACCTAACTTTCCTTCCCTGATAACCAACATTCACCTAAATATTTAATGTTGTAGTTGAAATTGGTGCATTCTCTTACCTTATGATATCAGTGACATGATAGTGGTGAGGCATAGTGAAAAGCTGGGGTTGATTAATGTTAGTAGATGATACTTGTGTAAAAACATCAACTGAACATGTAAATACCACTAGACCTCCCCTAACAGCTGGGATTAACAAGAGAAATACACCAACTCATTTAGGGTTTAGACAGCTCGACAGAATTCCTTCAGAATCAGGTAAAGTGTAGTATTGAATACTAAAGCAAGAGCCAGAAGTTCATTCTTCTCAACTAGTTTAGACAATGTCTTCTTTAGGAGAATAATGATGAATCCTAGAAGATAAACCAGCTCATATCCAAAACTGGTAAGTCAAGGGTCACAATGCTTAGAAGAGTCACATCTTGATTGATCATATACTTGTGCTTGCTTGTTTGTTGCAAGCTGACCAATCATAGAATGCTATTTCTGCAGCCTTTTTCACTTGAGTAAAGCTACTGCTTTAGTGTTATTGTTTCTTTTAACATCATTATGGGCTGCTTCCAGTGCTTTCCTTTTCCTTTTTACTGTATCTTGGTGCTCAGTCTTTGCATCCCTCATCTTGCCAAGTGTCCCTTCTTGTCCACACACATAATTTCAAAGCATTAGTGGTGCAGTGGTGTCTGACATCAGCTCTGTATTGCTGTAGCCTTACCTATTGGCCCCCACCAGTCTTGCCTTGATAATTACTATTGCATCTATGTCTTGGATTTTCATATGCTGTGCAGTTGTTGCCCTATGTCTTTTTTCCAGTCTTCACTATATCTACTATTTTTGTCCCTGATGTAGTCATTATGTCCATGTATGTATTTTGCAAGAATCTTGTGAAAGTGTATTGCTTGCCATGAGTTAGGTACCATCATGTGTCTCCTACTCCTGTTGTTACTCCTGTCATCACTAAATGTTCTGTCCACAATCCCCAGTGCTTTTCCTTTGAGTTTATTTAAAAGCCCCTTCGGGTAACCCAGTTTCATGAATGATTCTCACTGTGAGGTGCCCACACATTCATCCTTCAGGCAGGCTGGGCTGCATACTGTAAGGGCCTTCAAAAGAAATCCAGTAGTTATCCCAAACTTAGGCTTGCCACCATGTGCTGATAGTGATTAAAGTGTTTCTTGTTGGGTTTTCTCTGTACAGTACTAGGTATTTTGGACCATTTGATATGTATATTCGGGTGCCCAGAAAATGCGGACAGCTATCTTCTTTTATTGTCAGCTTTATCCTGTGATTTACATGATGTATTGATCTGATGTATGATGCCATTTAAATCAATTCTGAATGTGGATACAAGCACACCATCCTTGTATCTGAGCAAAGTCATCCTCCTCTTCAAGATAGATTTCAATGATTCTCCTTTAATGTCTCCATGTAGAGGCAAGCTGAGACAGCGGCTAGTGCTCTCCTTTATTGAATGTAAAGGGCCCAAACTTGACGGTAAGTTTGTAGTTAATGGAAGTTGAAGAGCACATATTCTGGTCATGAACATATGAAAGATTAAGAGTATTGATTAAGAGCAACACAGTAAGCTATTGATAAAGAGAAGAGGTTAGCAGACACAGCAGAAATTTGAGGAACATGTCTATTGATGGAAAAAGGGGAGCATAAACCATCATCATTTAGTGTCTGCAGAAACACTGTCTGCTCCCCATATATTTTCATGTGTGATGTACGGCTAAGGTTTATTGTGGGTACAAGCATGTAATGTTGTCAGGATGAAATAATTTTTACATCTAGTCACTGAGACTAGTGTTTCTAACAGTGTGAGCACTTGCAGCCTGCCTCATTGTGCCTTGCCCACCTAGAAAGAACAATGTTCTTTACTTTTCCAGGATGTTATCTCGTTTTGGGAATTTCTCTTCTGTGTGCTGTATATCTTCCACCTATGCTTCAAGTTGGTCAGCTTTTACCTTTTTTAGAAGAAGAAGAAGAAGAAAGCTTGAATTTCACCTTGAATCAGGAAAATGGATTTCTTGGAGCACTGGGTACTTAGAATACACAATCTGGCAGATAGTTCATGCAACACCTCTCAGTGTTGCACCTCATTCAGGAAATCAAGACTCTGTGTACCTAGAATATGACAGGAACCTTGCCAGTTCCATGCCCAAAATGTCTACAGGTGATAATCAAGGCCAAAAGAGAAATGACAGAATACTAAAATGTAATTGTGACATCACCTCTGAAAATGCGTTAGGGAGGCAGACAGGGTTTTTACAGAGAAATGTGGGGAAAGCTGGAGGACAAAAGAACATAAACTGGAGACTTATGTATAAGGCTGTATTAAAGGGTTTGGAAATATTGAGGCATTACAAGATTCCCAAAAGGTCCATGTAATACTTACCAATTAATGTACCTAATTTACGGGATATTGGCTTACGATGACAAGATGAAATGTCTACCGACCTTTGCTTACCATTACAGGGTACGTGTCTGGGACCTCCTGCTTCTCCTACCAACACTTCTGTTTCTTATTGGTCTTCTTGTGAAGATCAATAGTGCAAGACTGAAGTTACGTGCTGTTCATAGTCCCATCTATGCCACATTTTATGGCCTCGTAAGTTAATTGTTTTTGTATTTGTGATATTTAAACAAATGTATTTAATGTTATGTTGCTGCATTTTTTTTTCTAAGTGGAAAGAAAGGTAGTTATATTTTGGTTACATTAGGAGTAGCATAATGAGTACTGTTCATGTTATGGAAAGAACTAATGTGTAAAAACAGTAGAAGAAAATTATGAGTGGGATTAAGTGCAAAAGACAACATTTGACTAAGATGGTAGGAGGGCACTTCTTTACAAGGGATATCTTAGAATATCTTCTAAGACGTGTTTATTGTAATTTTCATATGGAGAAGGTTCTGCTTGATCCATTCTGCTATGTAACCAGGAAAAAGCATTTAAAATCTGGACAGAGATAGACATTATGAGTGTGTCTTTAAATTTACGTAGTCGAAAATTCAGTTAGGATAAGAAAAAATTATTGGAAGGTGAGGTAGAACTGTTGTTATTTTATTTTGACATGTTATTTTGATATTGTTGCCTTTTCTGTTTAAGGCTCATCAGAATGTGTTTTATTATGTACACCTCAAACAATTTATTTGACATGCAGTGAAATCTTAAGGTCACTGAGATAATCTCTTTCCCTACAGATATGGCTTAACACATTGATATCTGTGGCAAGATGTGTTGTGTCAATGACTGTTAATGCAGCTACACCCTCTGGAGATGTGGCCAATAAGTTACTGTATGTTATAGTACGTTTCTTCTTGCTGGCCACTGAGATGAGTGTTGTAGTTTTTGCTATATTTTTTGGTAAGTAGACTGAAGATAATTTGAAATTTTGATAGCAGTTTTGGTAGCAATTTTTTCTGTGTAGAATACGCAGGTGCACACAGAATGTCGTTTTATTTGTTTAGATTGCCTGTAATTATCTCTCATTTACTAAGGAACAAAAAAGTGTATTTGTAACCGGCAATCTACACATGTTATTTTCATGTGAAAACTAAAGCTATTCATCCAAAATTTCACTGGTGGTAGAAAGAGTGCAATCTTTCATCTTGTGCCCTGGCCCAGGAGTCCTTTCTGTGTTTATCATACAAACCTAGGACCTCTTTTATAGTGCTTCTGTGGCTTCAAGGCTGTAATCCATGCAGAAGCAGGGCAATGATGGATTCCCTTTTACTGTAATAGTTGGTGAGGAAAGTGAAGCATGGCATAAGTGTAAAGAAGTAATTGACTTATATAGTGACTTTTGCAGAATTTAGTAAGAAGGAGAGAGGCCTGTATGTGAAGTGTTCTTATTTGAACTTGTTGAAAAATTCTCGTGTCTTAATGTAATCATCGGATGATGGAAGACTTTGATAACAGATAATAGGTAAAGAATTAAAATACTTGTCTCCCCCCAAAAAAATCTAAAGTCCACCTTACTCTTGCCAGCTACTCAAACTTACATTTCGTATGAAAAGTGTGATTTTTTTACATATATTCATTTTATTCACCACAGGACTTGGTTACCATCTGGTAAGGTTCTTGAGATCACACATTGTTGGGACAGGATAAAAACAGCCAAAAGCAACATTTTTCTTTTTATAACAAAGAATAGATTCCTTCATCATGATACTATTCATGCGTATAGAACAATAAAATTTTCTTATGCCTCAAAATGTGATGAAGATGTAGGCATTGCCATAGTAGTGTAAATGAAATGACCATGCACATGGCATTCACTTGCCATGCCATCTCAGCTACCTTGAAAAAGGAAGGTTCAGAATGTCCATGACTGGATTCTAGGAATCCACTCACAGCACAAGAATGCAGAATTATGCTGGTGTCCAGGACATGCTAGTATCAGTGGTAATGAAATATAAGATGCTCAGGCTAAAGCAGTTTCATTCAGTAGTGTATATGTATGAGTTATACATCAAAATTATTTGTGAGCACATTAGATAATTATGTTAGATGTAAGTGACAAGCTAGATGAGACACAGAAGCCTGAAAGAATAACAAATTGCATAGGATACAAAAATATATTGAATTATATCATCTCTTCTTCAACAGGAATTTCCATTTTGAGACTTCTTTGTTGACTGAGGATTGGTCATACAATGTTGACCCATGGTCATTTAATGAAGAGACCTGCCCCAATACATGACATCTGTAATTGCTATATTATTTTGGAACATGTACTAACAGGATGCCAAAAATATAGGGGCCTCTGTCAGTTATCAGTCATTTAATAACATTGGAATAAGCAGAAGTATTGGAGAAATTTTACATAATCTTAATGTAATATTATTATTATTATTATTTTGCTTTGTCACTGTCTCCCGCATATGCGAGGTAGTGCAAGGAAACAGACGAAAGAATGGCCCAACCCACCCACATACATATGTATATACATACACGTAATGTAAATAGAAGTATAATTTTTTTAAAAGAACTTTATGATATGTGTTTCTTATAAATGATATTGTTTTTCTATATCTTTTGAATGAAATCAGTATATGTAAATGTGTAAAGTTTTATGTTTTTCATGCAAAAATGTGTTGAATAATCATTAGGTCCTTTCACTTTACAAATTCCCCAGTAACATTCAAACCGCCAGCACCATCCCTGTGTATGAAATTAGAGTACGTAGGAAAAAGTGAATAGTGTTTAGTACTTTGTAGAAAAAGAAGCAGATCCTTCAGTGTCTTCCTACACTTGCCAGCCGGTGGCCATACCCTTGAATAATGGTTCAAAAGGTGTTACATTTTATATATATATCTGTATGGTTGCGAGGCGTGGGCTATGGATAGAGTTGTGCGCAGGAGAGTGGATGTGCTGGAAATGAGATGTTTGAGGACAATGTGTGGTGTGAGGTGGTTTGATCAAGTAAGTAATGTAAGGGTAAGAGATATGTGTGGAAATAAAAAGAGCGTGGTTGAGAGAGCAGAAGAGGGTGTTTTAAAATGGTTTGGGCTCATGGAGAGAATGAGTGAGGAGAGATTGACCAAGAGGATATATGTGTCAGAGGTGGAGGGAACAAGGAGAAGTGGGAGACCAATTTGGAGGTGGAAAGATGGAGTGAAAAAGAATTTGAGTGATCGGGGCCTGAACATGCAGGAGGGTGAAAGGCGGGCAAGGAATAAAGTGAATTGGATCGATGTGGTATACCGGGGTCAACGTGCTGTCAATGGATTGAATCAGGGCATGTGAAGCGTCTGGGGTAAACCATGGAAAGTTCTGTGGGACCTGGATGTGGAAAGGGTGCTGTGGTTTCGTGCATTATTACATGACAGCTAGAGACAGTGTGAACGAATGGGGCCTTTGTTTTCTTTTCCTAGCGCTACCTCGCACACGTGAGGGGGGAAGGGGATGTTATTCCATGTGTGGCGAGGTGGCAGCGGGAATAAATAAGGGCAGACTATGAATTATGTACATGTGTATATATGTATATGTCTGTGTGTGTATATATATGTGTACATTGAGATGTATAGGTATGTATATTTGCATGTATGGACGTGTATGTATATACATGTGTATGGGGGTGGGTTGGTCCATTTCTTTCGTCTGTTTCCTTGTGCTACCTCGCAAATGCGGGAGACAGCGACAAAGCAAAATAGAAAAAAAAAATACTTAGAAAGCAAGCTCACTTGAAAGAAAGAAATGTCATATTCATGTCTTCTTGTGTGGGATGCTATCAGACATACAATTCACATCCCTTCCACTCCACTCATTTACTGTTTAGTGTGTATAATAGTATAGAGTGATCACATATGAACAGATAAGATCAGAAACACCATTACATATTTATATTTGCAAACATTTGTGTACATTTGACTGATATGCCTCATCCACCTCAGAAGTACCAGGAAGGCTCACTTACTTTTGCACAGAGATGTTAAAGTGGCAGGTTACATAAGATTTGTAGGTTGTGGATAACCTTGATCGCAGTTCATTCATAGCATAAGTCACTAAAATACTATATGGTGAAGATGGGTATCTATAGGTCAGAATAATATGCCATGTGGATGAGGCACCTTTTTGTTTACTTTTTTGCTACATTTCTTCTGTAAGCACCAAAAATGTACCCATGATATATTGTTTCCATACCAGGAATTGTTTCCCTTACACACCAGTTAGTTAGTCCAGGTTTGAAATGAATCTCTGTATTGTTAAGGACTATTGAAAAGTGGCATAAGTTAAATAAAATAGCTGGCATTCATCTAAAGTAGACATCTTGTATGTTTTGATTTTTCTCTGTATATGATCCCACATTTGATATATGGGTGAGGTTATGATGATTCACATTCTTATATCTAAATGTGTAACACTTACAGGCCATTTGGACAACAAGACAAGTATTAGACGAGTGCTTGTTGTAACATCCATGATTGCTATGCCATATTCTGTGGTACAAGGGGCCTTGGAGGTGATAACCCCAGATCATGATTTCGATGTCCCAAGCAAGGACTATGAACTGTTTGGTCATGGTGGCTCCCTCTTCTGGCTCATATCTTCTATTATCTTTACACTGGTAAGTCGTAACATTTAACGTACATCTGCTGTTACTTAGCTTCATGATTCGGTTTCCAGGGCTGCTGTATTACTCTTATTGAAATGTCAGACCTCTTGGTTTCGATTTGTCTTTAGATTTATGCTCCATGATTATTTTGTCTTACAAATAATAGCTTATGTCT
Source organism: Panulirus ornatus (assembly GCF_036320965.1). NCBI lineage: Eukaryota > Metazoa > Arthropoda > Malacostraca > Decapoda > Palinuridae > Panulirus > Panulirus ornatus. The sequence continues at coordinate 11,375,881 of NC_092288.1, read as the reverse complement.
GATGAGACACAGGGTGAGACCAGCAGTTCTGATATGAAGAATATTAAGTGATTCCAGGCACGCTTAAGTCAAGACATTCGTACTTTCCTTGGGATGTGATGTTATACAAGCTCCTTCTTGAGTAGTGGCTCAGTAATATTTGTTCCTTAATTTTAATTCATGCCAACTTAGAGACATGTTTTAAAGTCACCTCTGTGAACTGTAAATATATTGACACTAGAAAACAGGTGTGGCATATGCAAAAACCCTTCCAGTATGCCTTGGTCTAAACCTATTTCTAGTTTTTTCCATCAATGTATCTTATGCATGTTTTCTTCTTCCACCGTATCTTTTCCCAAAATCTGTGTTTACTCCTCATATCATTTAGTTGCCCTTTTTATTCATTTTCTCTCTATACACTATACCCTGTGAGCATTTAGATATCAGTGGGGAATATCACGTTAGAATTCCTTCATGTCCTCATCAGAGTGGTGACAGAACCCTATCTTGCCACCCTTCTTAGTCAAATGAATGGAAAGGCCTCTGCTCATTCAATCTCTCAGCCAGTTGGTAAGAACCACCACTGCCGCCACCACACACACACACACACACACACACACACACACACACCTGGGCAATCTCACCGTACGTTTATTCTCCAGAATCAGAGTGCAGCAAACCCTCGATTTAATGGCCCCTGATGTAACGGATTTCAGATTTAGTGGACCAGGCAAATGATGATTAAGGAAGAAAATAAAAAATTTCAAACGTCGCGCAATGCACATTTCATATTGCACTTGTTTTTGGTAGCATGAGGTAATCTCACTTTGTTTTGGTCTCAGTCTGCCTCAAACTAACATGCAATCAGGTTGTATACAGAGAGTAATGACTTTATTTAGTAAATGATTTTGCAATCCTTACAATTCAAAATGTCATCAAGTGATAGAGGAGTTAAAAGAAAGAGCGTGACCTTATATTGTATATTGTATTAAAGAATGGCCCATTTGTTACAGTAGATTTAAAGAACTTTTGGCATTAATGGACACCCTTTCCTTCAAGTAGTCCTTTAGATCGAGGGTTTACTGTACTCTCACAGTCTCGGGATCTACTCTTTATACACATGTATGTCAGCTGTTGCTGTCAGCCACTTAGATATAAGATTACCATTCCTTTTTATTCATTTCATTTCTTTGTCTTCATCCTTATATATTTCCTATGAGGGATGAGAAGGCCTGGGGAGTAAGTCTGTGGTTGTTCGTCGATAATACAGCCCTAATGGCTGATTCGAGTGAGAAACTGCAGAGTTGGTACTGAGTTTGGAAAAGTGTGTGAAAGGAGAAAGTTGAGAGTAAATGTGAATAAGAGCAAGGTTATTAGGTTCATTAGGGTTGAGGAACAAGTTAAGTGGGATGTAAGTTTGAATGGAGAAAAATTAGAGGAAGTGAAGTGTTTTAGATATCTGGGAGTGGACTTAGCAGCAAATGGAACAATGGGGAGTGGGCGAAGAATGGGAGGTATTTGGAGGAGCATTGCTGGCAATTGCAAGAGAGTAGCATTGCATGTGGAAGGTGAAAGGTTGGCATGTGAGATAGGGAAGTGAGTGATGGGATTATGAAGCTAAGTTACTAATGAAAGAAAAGGAAAGTGTATGGTTATTACTTACAGGTAAGGAGTGTGAGTGGTTGGGAAATGTACAAGAGTCAGCAGCAAGAGGTCAAGAGGCAGGTGTTGAGGCTGAAAAAGAGAGTGAATGAGAGTTGGGGTGATCAAACATCAACAGACTTCAGGAAGAATGATGAAAGGTTTTAAGAGGATGTTAATTGTGAGAGGAAAACATGAGAACAATTTAGAAAGACAAGCAGGTAGAAAAATATTCATGCCTCTGAATATACATTTTGGAAACCAAACTTGTTTTACCACTTGCATCAACCAGCATAGTACTTTTTGCCCATAATTGATGACTTCTAGAATATGGTATTTCTCTCAGACATTACTGCTTTCACTCATCTGTCATAAGGTAGTCTCTTTTCTATTGATATTGGTATCAACATTATATTAAGACTCATTATTTGCTATATGATTATTGGTGCTTCTCATCAGTTCTCTAGTATCTATACAATAAAGCACAAAGATTTATTGTCAATCGGTCTTCATAATTATAGTTGAATTACCACGTGCATAATGTTGTATTCCTTCATTTCCAAGGCTGTAGCCTTCTAAGAAGTGGGGCACAGCTTGCATATAAAATTTTCATTTTTATCCACAAAGAGTGGGTAGATATTTTTTCCTTACAGTAATGGCATCGGTGTTTAATGATCATTTGCAGATCTACTCCTTCATCTTGGTGTTAAGACTTGATTGCTTGAGGAAGCGCTTTCTGTTTCTCCTATGGATGCCAAGTAAGTAGTGATTGCTCCATTAGCAGAATGGAAATTGTTGTTTTACATGCACTTTATTTTTTTTTTTGTAAACAATTACGTCTTCCAATTTAGTGAGGTAGTATCAAGAATATACAAGTAGCAGCCTCATAAGCACATATTAGCACTTTCAAGCTGTTATGTATAATGTACCATTCACAGCCAAATGCCAGACTCATGTTTAACTGTCATAGATCCTGGTGGTTCAGCCCTTTTTTTTTTTTTTTTTTTTTTTTTTTATGTTTGCTGAGATGGCACAGGCAGCTAAGGCCCTAATCAAGGCCATCCCAAGAATGAATTATGTACATGTGTATATATGTATATGTCTGTGTATGTATATATATATGTTTTTTTTTTTTTTTTTTTTTTTATACTTTGTCGCTGTCTCCCGCGTTTGCGAGGTAGCGCAAGGAAACAGATGAAAGAAATGGCCCAACCCCCCCCCCCCATACACATGTACATACACACGTCCACACACGCAAATATACATACCTACACAGCTTTCCATGGTTTACCCCAGACGCTTCACATGCCTTGCTTCAATCCACTGACAGCACGTCAACCCCTGTATACCACATGACACCAATTCACTCTATTTCTTGCCCTCCTTTCACCCTCCTGCATGTTCAGGCCCCGATCACACAAAATCTTTTTCACTCCATCTTTCCACCTCCAATTTGGTCTCCCTCTTCTCCTCGTTCCCTCCACCTCCGACACATATATCCTCTTGGTCAATCTCTCCTCACTCATTCTCTCCATGTGCCCAAACCATTTCAAAACACCCTCTTCTGCTCTCTCAACCACGCTCTTTTTATTTCCACACATCTCTCTTACCCTTACGTTACTTACTCGATCAAACCACCTCACACCACACATTGTCCTCAAACATCTCATTTCCAGCACATCCATCCTCCTGCGCACATCTCTATCCATAGCCCACGCCTCGCAACCATACAACATTGTTGGAACCACTATTCCCTCAAACATACCCATTTTTGCTTTCCGAGATAATGTTCTCGACTTCCACACATTTTTCAAGGCTCCCAAAATTTTCGCCCCCTCCCCCACCCTATGATCCACTTCCGCTTCCATGGTTCCATCCGCTGACAGATCCACTCCCAGATATCTAAAACACTTCACTTCCTCCAGTTTTTCTCCATTCAAACTCACCTCCCAATTGACTTGACCCTCACCCCTACTGTACCTAATAACCTATATATATGTATACACATATATATATATGGATTTGTATGTAGCATTTATGGATCTGGAGAATGCATATGATAGAGTTGATAGAGATGCTCTGTGGAAGGTATTAAGAATATATGGTGTGGGAGGCAAGTTGTTAGAAGCAGTGAAAAGTTTTTATCGAGGATGTAAGGCATGTGTATGTGTAGGAAGAGAGGAAAGTGATTGGTTCTCAGTGAATGTAGGTTTGCGGCAGGGGTGTGTGATGTCTCCATGGTTGTTTAATTTGTTTATGGATGGGGTTGTTAGGGAGGTGAATGCAAGAGTTTTGGAAAGAGGGGCAAGGATGAAGTCTGTTGGGGATGAGAGAGCTTGGGAAGTGAGTCAGTTGTTGTTCGCTGATGATACAGCACTGGTGGCTGATTCATGTGAGAAACTGCAGAAGCTGGTGACTGAGTTTGGTAAAGTGTGTGAAAGAAGAAAGTTAAGAGTAAATGTGAATAAGAGCAAGGTTATTTGGTACAGTAGGGTTGAGGGTCAAGTCAATTGGGAGTTGAGTTTGAATGGAGAAAAACTGGAGGAAGTGAAGTGTTTTAGATATCTGGGAGTGGATCTGGCAGCGGATGGAAACATGGAAGCGGAAGTGGATCATAGGGTGGGGGAGGGGGCGAAAATTCTGGGAGCCTTGAAGAATGTGTGGAAGTCGAGAACATTATCTCAGAAAGCAGAAATGGGTATGTTTGAAGGAATAGTGGTTCCAACAATGTTGTATGGTTGCGAGGCGTGGACTATGGATAGAGTTGTGCGCAGGAGGATGGATGTGCTGGAAATGAGATGTTTGAGGACAATGTGTGGAGTGAGGTGGTTTGATCGAGTAAGTAACGTAAGGGTAAGAGAGATGTGTGGAAATAAAAAGAGCGTGGTTGAGAGAGCAGAAGAGGGTGTTTTGAAATGGTTTGGTCACAGGGAGAGAATGAGTGAGGAAAGATTGACCAAGAGGATATATGTGTCGGAGGTGGAGGGAACGAGGAGAAGAGGGAGACCAAATTGGAGGTGGAAAGATGGAGTGAAAAAGATTTTGTGTGATCGGGGCCTGAACATGCAGGAGGGTGAAAGGAGGGCAAGGAATAGAGTGAATTGGAGCGATGTGGTATACCGGGGTTGACGTGCTGTCAGTGGATTGAATCAAGGCATGTGAAGCATCTGGGGTAAACCATGGAAAGCTGTGTAGGTATGTATATTTGCGTGTGTGGACGTGTGTATGTACGTGTGTATGGGGGGGGGGGTTGGGCCATTTCTTTCGTCTGTTTCCTTGCGCTACCTCGCAAACGCGGGAGACAGCGACAAAGTATAAAAAAAAAAAAAAAAAATATATATATATATTTATTTATTTATTTATCATACTTTGTCGCTGTCTCCCGCGTTAGCGAGGTAGCGCAAGGAAACAGACGAAAGAATGGCCCAACCGACCGACATACACATGTATATACATACATGTCCATACACGCACATATACATACCTATACATTTTGATGTATACATATATATACGTACACAGACATATACATATATACACGTACATAATTCATACTGTCTGCCCTTATTCATTACCATCGCCACCCCACCACACTTGAAATGAAAACCCCCTTCTCCCGCATGTGTGCGAGGTAGCACCGGAAAAAGAAACAAAGGCCACATTTGTTCATGCTCAGTCTCTGTCTGTCATGTATAATGCACCAAAACCACAGCTCCCTTTCCACATCCAGGCCCCACAAAACTTTCCATGGTTTACCCCAGGCGCTTCACATACCCTGGTTCAATCCATTGACAGCACGTCGACCCCGGTATACCACATTGTTCCAATTCACTCTATTCCTTGCATGCCTTTCACCCTCCTGCATGTACAGGCCCAGATCACTGAAAATCTTTTTCACTCCATCTTTCCACCTCCAATTTGGTCTCCCACTTCTCGTTCCCTCCACTTCTTACACATATATCCTCTTGGTCAATCTTTCCTCACTCATTCTCTCCATGTGACCAAACCATTTCAAAACACCCTCTTCTGCTCTCACAACCACACTCTTTCTATTACCACACATCTCTCTTACCCTTTCATTACTTAATCACACCACATATTGTCCTCAAACATCTCATTTCCAACACATCCACCCTCCTGCGCACAACTCTATCTATAGCCCATGCCTTGCAACCATATAACATTGTTGGAACCACTATTCCTTCAAACATACCCATTTTTGCTTTCCAAGATAACGTTCTCGACTTCCACACTTTTTCAACGCTCCAAGAACTTTTGCCCCCTCCCCCACCCTATGATTCACTTCCGCTTCTATGGTTCCATCCACTGCCAAATCCACTTCCAGATATCTAAAACACTTCACTTCCTCCAGTTTTTCTCCACTCAAACTTACCTCCCAATAGACTTGTCCCTCAACCCTACTCTACCTAATAACCTTGCTTTTATTCACATTTACTCTCAGCTTTCTTCTTTCGCACACTTTACCAAACTCAGTCACCAGCTTCTGCAGTTTCTCACCCGAATCAGCCACCAGCACTGTATCATCAGCGATCAACTGACTCACTTCCCAAGCTCTCTCATCCGCATGAGACTGCATTCTTGCCCCTCTTTCCAAAGCTCTTGCATTCACCTCCCTAACAACCCCATCCATAAACAAGTTAAACAACCAAGGAGACATCACACACCCCTGCCGCAAACCTACATTCACTGAGAACCAGTCACTTTTCTCTCTTCCTACACATGCACATGCCTTACATCCTCGATAAAAACTTTTCACTGCTTCTAACAACTTGCCTCCCACACCATATATTCTTAAAACCTTCCACAGAGCATCTCTATTAACTCTATCATATGCCTTCTCCAGATCCATAAATGCTACACACAAATCCATTTGCTTTTCTAAGTATTTCTCACATACATTCTTCAAAGCAAACACCTGATCCACACATCATCTACCACTTCTGAAACCACACTGCTCTTCCCCAATGTGATGCTCTGTACATGCCTTCACCCTCTCAATCAATACCCTCCCATATAATTTACCAGGAATACTTGACAAACTTATACCTCTGTAATTTGAGCACTCACTCTTATCCCCTTTGCCTTTATACAATGGCACTGTGCAAGCATTCTGCCAATCCTCAGGCACCTCACCATGAATCATGCATACATTAAATAACCTTACCAACCAGTCAACAATACAGTCACCCCCTTTTTTAATAAATTCCACTGCAATACCATCCAAACCTGCTGCCTTGCCGGCTTTCATCTTCCGCAAAGCTTTTACTACCTCTTCTCTGTTTACCGAATCATTTTCCCTAACCCTCTCACTTTGCATACCACCTCAACCAAAACACCCTGTATCTGCCACTCTATCATCAAACACATTCAACAAACCTTCAAAATACTCACTCCATCTCCTTCTCACATCACCACTACTTGTTATCACCTCCCCAGTAGCCCCCTTCACTGAAGTTCCCATTTGCTCCCTTGTCTTACGCACTTTATTTACCTCCTTCCAAAACATCTTTTTATTCTCCCTAAAATTTAATGATACTCTCTCACCCCAACTCTCATTTGCCCTCTTTTTCACTTCTTGCACCTTTCTCTTGACCTCCTGCCTCTTTCTTTTATACATCTCCCACTCATTTGCATTTTTTCCCTGCAAAAATCGTCCAAATGCCAGAGCTAGGTACCCATTTTATTGACTGACCCCAAGGGGTGGCTGAACAGCTGGGTTGTATGTGGACTGACTGCCACAACTAGGATTCGAACCTATGCACTAGACCCTCATTAATCCCATTCATTCTATGCTGTGCTCCTACAGTATTCCTGGTTACTGGAATATTGTTCGCTCAAGGAACCTTATATTTTTTTGCATAGAAATATACAGTATACATCCTGATCTTTCTTTGTGAAGATATTTTTCTTCCATAAAACTGCAAGGAAAGTAGCAAAGCATAAATATTTTTTTGTGTATGTATGTATATTCATTACATTTACTGGTTTTTGTCTGAAATTTCTTCATGAGTTTGTATTTATTTTATTTTCCTTTCTTACTTGTGTTTTAATGTTATTTACCTCTGAATAACATATTTTTTACCCTCTATTTCAGTGAAAAGAGCATTCTACGTGTACCTGGGGTTCCTAGCTGGATTGAACTTGATCCAAAGTATTGGCAGTGGTCTTTACCATGTCCACATAGCAGCAGGACTTTGCCTAGTCAATGCCACTACTTGGACTTACTTCTCTCTCCTCACCCCATTCATCTATTATACTTTTATATCAGAATTCTTTGGGTAAGTTAAGGTGTCGAATTGTAATTGAAATCATATGCATTACAGTTTGATATTGAATACTTGCAGGTTGAGAAATGTTGGTTTTCATCATCTCTTGGGAAAATTCTGTTTGTCTCTTGCTGTTGAGTGAAAAAAGGGGGTATATGATGTGTAGATTCATTAAAACATACACAGACTTTTTTTGATCTTATTTGTAGTTTCCTTTGTAGCAAGCTAGCACCAGGAATAGATGAAGAATGGTCTCATATGTTCACATCCACTGAAGTGGCCATGTATGATACTTAAAACCTGAGCTTCCTATCCACAGCTTAGTCCCACAGACCTTTCTGGAGTTCCCTGGTTCAGCCTATTGATAGTAATGTTACCCCGTATGCCACACGTCATCGTTATTGTCATTGGTTTTCTTGTTAGTTTTTTCACAAATGTTTCGTGGATAAGCAAGATAGCATCAAGAACAGATGACTGAGCCTTAGAAGATAAGATATCCTCAGTTGGTTCTTTCCTCCGTTCCTTCTTCTAGAATGTAGTATGTGGGGCATTTCCAAACCCTGCTCTCCTGTCCCTCTTAATTGCAAGTCTTGTTTTAAGAAGATAACTAAAATTGCATCTGATGCTACTGTTCAGATTTCTTTTAGTTCTTTTGGTGCTGTACTTTATATGTTGCTGTTACTATGTCATTCTCATTTCTGCATTTATGAGGGTATTCTTGTCAGATTGATTGGATAGTTCATTATCAGTATGTTTCCTTGTATTGAAAATTGATTTATATGGATCAATTAGCATCATACATATTCTTTTTGGGAAATTTTCATACTTTTCTCCTAACATGAATGGTCCAATTTATAATCTTTTATCTTTTGTTTTGTTGACATTGGAGAATGTTAATTTTGGACTCTAAGCATTGTTATTAATAGCTTTCTCTTCATTTGATCATTGTTCTCTTCCCTATGCTCTCATCATTTCCGGATCAACATCCCTAATTTTTTCTTCAAGCTCCTTAATCCTTCTTATTATTATTACTGTCTTCTTTTTCTTTTTCCTTTCTCTTTGTGTGTTCATCCAGATTTTCTTTGTATCTTTCTTTTCATTCTATCATACTTTCTGTTTCATGGTATGAGGCTTTAGTTGTTTCTTTGATCTTTTCATGAAATTTTTTTTATCATCTATATCTTTATACTGAAAGATATCTTTCAAGTTCATTTCTTCAGCAGAATTATTTCCCTCCAGTGTGTTTTTTATCATGAAAATCATTAGAATTTTATGGGGAGACTGAGGAAAGGTGTAAAGATGGAGTGAAAGGAGGCTTTGGGTTTTTAGGGCCTAATCATTTAGGAGGGAGAGGGGCATTTGTTGGATAGAAGGAATTAAAGGTATGTGGTACATGTAGGGTAATGTGTTTTTAATGGGGTCAGCCCGGTTCATATGAAGCTGTTTAGGAAAATAAGAGAGTTGTTTGTGGAGCATGGCTGTGGTTGGAAGACTCTAGATTACTTACTTCCTGCCTCACAAGCCCCTTCTATCTTTAATGGAATCCAGCAGTATTAAGGAAGCCAGCCATGTCCTCTATGTGGGACCGTAGGTCATAAAGTGTAGTGATGCTCTGTGTTGGGAGAATGGAGGTCAATTGATCAGAAAGTGTTCAGTGTTTTGATTGGTGTATTTGTGTTCTGGGTATGAAAGGTCTTTGGATGTGATGAATCGGTGTTTGTAACAATGTAAAGATGGTTGATGTCCAGAGTGTAAACAGGAAAGTGTAACTCGTGTTTGTCTGGGGACTTTCAGATGGGTGCATGTTTTGTGGGGTGGAAGTTGTGCTTGTCTGGGGACTTTCAGATGGGTGCATGTTTTGTGGGATGGAAGTTGTGCTTGTTGGGTCATTTCAGTGTACATGTGTTTTGTCAGTGTTTTTTGTTGGGGGTGGGGGATTTGTGATTAGAGATGGTTGAAATGTGAGGTATGGGTAAGCTTTTTATTTCTACTTTGGGATTGGTAGTCGTTTGGATGGGAAAGGTCAAGTGTTGATGCTAAGAATTGGGTGGTAAACATGTTGAGGTGAGACTGTTTGTAGGAGGATATTTGTTTCATTATGTAGTTGTTGAATGTTTGTGTTTGTAAAGCAGCCAGTGATTGTTGTGAGTGCTTTGTTTTGTGTGGATTGCTACTTTCTTTTCGACCCTTTGAGAGGGTGAACAACCAGGCAAGCGAGACATTGTTTAAGATGGAGTTGATGAATTGTTTCAAAGGAAGTTCAGGGATTCTTCTTCTTGTACAAATTAGGCTCCAGTTAGTGTTCTAATGGCATTTAATGTGTATGGTGCTTTTGTTAAGTGTGGAATAGTCAGTGGAGCTTGACTGTGGTTAGCAGACATTTGTTTCAGTGCATTGTACTGAAAATGACATTTTGACTGAAGTGAAGATGTGTTCATGGAAGGTAAAAAGAAGATACTAAAGACTGGATATGTACAAATGAGGTCATTGTTTTTGCTCACCTGATAGTACCTCACAAAAGTAAGAAAGGCATTTAGACATATGAAATGTATTTTTTCTTTGATACAGGCAGAAGAGTCGTGAGCAAGTTGAGAATATTGTCTTCTCTTACAAATCTGAAGATGATGATGATACCAGCTCACTACCTCTCCCAGGCACTGAATTTCCCCAACAAAACATATATCAGGTATGGCTGATTTATGTATTGTGCACTTCACTTAGATCATCACTAAACATTCTTTACATATATCTTCTTGTCCGACACAGTTTTTGCATGGTACCTAGGGCTAAGATGAGCAAAGAATGAAAGACTGTTTTGAATGAAGAATTTTATTTGCATTATTGTGGGAAATTATTATTTTTGGATATGAAGATGCTCTTCAGACCCAAGGCTTTTGCGCTCAGCTGATGATGTTAGATCCTTGTCTTTAGTTAGACATAGCAATCATAGTTGATTCTCATCTATATATGGTGAATTATCTGTTTAATTATTTTGTTCACTATTTTTGTTAACCCCTTAAGGACTTACTTGGTTATTGTACAGGAACTGTATCTTAACTCATAATGTTTACCTCTTTCTATTCTCATTTGAATTGGAAAGCAGGTTTTATTAGTATGTATAGGTGCCATATGCCACATGCAACAATTACTAGTATTGAGAAAAATTCCTAGAGTATTAGTTACCCATACATGATGAATATAGTACAGCCAACAGTGTGGAGACTGTATCTGTACTTGTATGGGTGTCCTTTTCCTGCCATCACTTAAATTGGATGCCACACTGTATCACTATAAAGAGGTGGTGCTTTATATCTCAAGCAACTGTAGTGAGCACTGGGAAATATCCTAGTGTCTCAAATACCCATTTAAGACACATGCCCTGTGCTAGGTAAAGTTCTTTGCATATCAGTGATTCACTGTTGGTGGCAGAGAAGAACCATTGTTAGAACTAATATACCTTCAAACATTCCCATTTTTGTCCTCCCAGACAACGATCTCTCTTTCCACACATTCTTCAGTGCTCCCACAACATTTGCCCCTTCACCCACCCTACAACTCACATGCACTTCCATGGTTCCCTTCACTTCCATGTCCATTCTCAGTTACCTAAAACACTCCATTTCCAATTATTCTCCATTCAGATTCATGCCCCAAGTAACCTGACCCTCATCCCTGCCAAACCTAATAATCTTGCTTTTATACACGTCTTCCCTGAACTTCCTTTTTTCATACGCTCTTCTAAGCTCAGTCACCAACTTCTGCAATTTCTCACTCGAATCTGCCACCGGTGCTGAATCATCAGCAAACATCTGACCAATTTCCAAGTTCCGTCATTCCCTGCAGACTGCATACTCACCCTTCTCTCCATGACTTTCACATTTACTTCCTTCACTATCCTATCGATGAACAAATTAAAAAACCATGCTGCATACCTACCTTTACATGGAACCGCTTACTCTCCTCTCTTCCCACTTGTGCACATGCCTTACATCCATGTTGTAAGAAATATTTTCCATTTAATCTACATGAATTGGAAACTTTTTGACCTCTGAGTTGTTTTATCTTTACAGGCCTAAAAAGAATTTCTCAGAATTAGATTTTTTTTTTTTTCTGTTATTGTGTGTGCGGTGATGCTGGACTTCAGCTACTTGAGGATACTCTGAGTGAAAAGTACCTTTGGTGAGGCTCTATCACTGGGAGCACAGTTTCATCAAAGATCTTCTCACTCCCAAGGAGTCTGCATTTCCCTGCTACTGAAAGAACAGCTTTGGGCTGCAGGAGCCTTTAGGAAGGTCTTGGGTAGCATTAGGACTCTTTCATAGAAATTGGTCCTTGTTTGATTACACTGTGGGAATTTGAGAATATATATTCATTATAGTATCATTTTTTCTAACCAGTTGGAGAGTTTTCAGCAATCTTTAAGGGAGTTATCATTGAGTAGATTCATTTTCCATTTTGTTGAATAGCTTTTGTATACATAGGGTAAACGTTCATTTATAAATGGAAACCAGAATTGAGCTGAATGAAGAAAACAGGATGTACAAAAGTGACAGACTTAGAAATATTGATGATTGTATGGAGTTGCTGTTATTTTTTAATCACATTCCTCCAGTTTTGAGGAAGTGCTAATTGAAATAGGAAAGTTATGTAACTCATAAATTCTGTATCAGAAAATTGTCACTACTTCTATGATAAGCTCATCAGAGATTTCTTACTACAGTCCAGCAGTGCTCCATACAGCAGTTTGTCAGAAGAGGGGGTTGGTGAAGGCCAGACTCCAGTCAACCCATTATACTCTGCTTCCCTCCAGAGTCCAGATTCGATCACTGGCTACTCAATCAACTCCGTCGATGATATTACCATCAATGCATACAACAAATCTCAAACACAATGAATTGGTATTGATAAGTAAGCATTCATAGTTGAGTAAGAGAATGTGTGAATGTGTGCTATTATGTCTTTGTAGTTTAAAAGCACAATGAAAGATGCATTAAAGATTTAGAGTTTTTTCTTTGGAACATCATGCATATAAGTTTACAGTATAAAGACATGCTTACACACATGCACATAGTTACACACAAACACACTCACAAATGCAGTTACTTTATTCATGTTGTTGAGATGTATAAAGTGGTATCACAATACTTTTAGTTTAGTTTTTATTTATTTTTCAGTGATTTTAGTGGTATTATACAGTAATCCATCCATTAAACTAAAGCTGTGAAGTTGTGCACTTTTTTGATACTTAAGACAAACTCCAATCATGCCATAGTTTAACACATAGAATTACCTCTTGGGTTTATGTTATATACTGGTTTTACATAATAATAGCTTTTTCTTATGAAAACTTTAGTTACTGCTGTACATACGCATACATATGAGCTTTTCTTGGTATATTTTTGTCAGCTGTTCATCATTAATGTTTAGAATCATTATTATCATATTTTTGCAAAAGCTGAATTAACAGGTGAGATTAGTAGACTAATGTTCGGTAGACGTTGGGCATTTTATTTTATACAAGTACAGTAACAAAGTATTGCTGTCTCTTAGATCAGAATTCATATGCTTACCATTACAAGTTGAATTTAGAAAAGTATTAATAGGTACCATTTCGTATGACTCATTGTTATTAGTTACTGTTTCATTTTGTGAAACTTAAGGTATGTACTTGTAGTTATGTTCATGAGTAGATGTGATATGAATTTTTAAGTAAAACATGTTCAGTATTAGTACATTATGATTTTTAGAGAAGGTAAGTTGTTAGCAAAGGAGAGATAGAAAGCAGTGGCAGGGAATTTAATTTTTTTCCCTCTGTAATTGCAGTCAACAATGATAGGTATGAGATGTATGGCACTGTAGTTGATATTGATTTTCAAACCTATCAGCAGAATCCCATGAGCATCTGAGAAGCGCTTACTCTCATAGATTTACTTTTTATCTGACCCCAACAAAATTGGGGAATATTTATGAGAACATCCTCTGTCCGTCATGTGACCTCTGTAAGCTTATGGTTTTGACTGAATGCTCAACCACCCAACCACCTTACATTGACTGCCCAGACCATCTGATATCACAGCCCTGCTGACTTTTGGGCTAACACAGTAGCTCCCTCTTCAGCCTTTTTCTTGTTCACTTGGTGATCTGCATGCCTTTGATGTGACATGATCAGCTGTTCCAGCTAGGAAAAAGACTTCTGGAGGGAGACTCTTTAACAACCTTGCTAATTCATATGGTACTGGTACTTTACTTAAGTTTTGGCAGAGACCAATGGCTTGGAGAATTCTAGTGGTCCTGTTTTCAGTTTAGAGAGGCATATTGGATTGCAATTGGTTTTATCACTTAAGTGGATAACATAGGATGAGGAATATGGACAGATACTGAGTTTTAGGTTTATCATCAGAGTAGAATTGTTTGGTTCCATGGCATTCCATCTTTCAAATTGTGTTGAACCTCTGGTGCAGTTGATAGCACCACAGCATTGCTGTAGTTGTTGAACCAAAACTGAAGCCTCATCCCTCTTTTGGCGATGTCAGTATGCTTTCACTCCCTAACAACCTTGAAGGAACAGTTTTCTATCCCTTTCCTGCAAGGAGTTAGCATAGTTGGGCAGATACCTTGTTGAGGTTAGACCCTGTGGCTTTCAGGGTTACACTGGGAGCCTTTAATAGGATCCCTTCTGTAGGAGTAATCCCTTGGGTAAAAATTTTTTGCATCATAGTTTTTTCAGACTCATACGTGGTAAAGGATCACTGCCATGGCCTTGTATTGCATTTTACTCTCATTAGGTAAAGATACAAGAGATAGTGACTTAAACTATATGGATTTTTGCATTTAGTGAATCTGTTGGTGGATATGACAGCCCTTGTGGAAGCTTACTACAGCTGTTCCTTGCTCCTAACAAGATTCTTATTAGTTTCTAAGAGAATTGTCATCTTGGTGGAAACCAACCCAAGGGTTTTGGAACCATTATTTTGTTTTTCACATTTGATTGCTTGGGAGAGACTATGAAGAAAACTTAGTAGACAGTCTCTTTCATAGTGTTTGGCATTCCATTTAAGACAGTGCTGCTTAGGATGGAATTTTTTTCAGATTTTCATGAAAGTTACTGAAAATTAGTCATAATTGAGGCTGTACGTTATTATCTTATAAATTCTTCCATGATGTGAATGATGGAGCTATTGTTGATGGCCTTTGATGTTTTTCCTGGTCTTGTGTAGAATGGACTACTGAGATCCTTTTTGTAAGAAATGTTTAGGTGATTGTTAGGGTGCTGAGGAGAGCAGAATTTTTTCTTGTGCCATCTGTTGAAGGAAAAGACTTCTGTAAGCCACTAATGGTACAGTAAGTCACATAGACTGGAAAAGTTAAACTATTACATGATAACAGGAGGAAGTCCTGTAAGTGTCCTCAGATAACAGTGAGAGCAGAATAAGGGTTCAGCCGAATTATTTTTATAGCCTTGAGTCATTGATGCATGAGTAGAAGACAAAACCCTCAGTTGGTGTTGCCATTCCCCAGCCAGTGTACTGATGATGTACTATACTAATGATACTTTTTACCCATAGGCATTGGTAGCAGTGCCACTTGGGCTGATTCCTTTCACAAAAACCTAACAAAGCATTATAGCTATTATTGCATTGAATCCTTCTCTGCTGTCAGTACCCTAGTCTTTGGTTAGGGATATGAACATAGAACCTAAAGTTTAAGATACCATATCTTAACTAGTGTTCTGATGATGCACTAGATGTACTAATTTGGAGGGCAATACCTAGAGGAAGTTGGTTATCCTCATGGGTTTTCCATTGCTGTATAACAGTGGGGGTCTTAATTCAGCTCTTCACTTGTTGCTTTGATAGTAGTCCTAATCATTTCAAGTGGGATGGTAGGCTTGAACATTGGTTTATTCTTGGTTGATTTTCCAATAGAGCAAGCTATGTCCCATGGATTATGACTTTTAAATTCTAAGGTTGAATCCCATTGTCTCATGATAATTTAACTTTTTATGCTTATAGCTGAATATCTGGCTGACTTTTCATACTATTAGTAGCCTTTAGAGGTCTTCTTTTTTGCCAGGAAGATGCAGAAAAAATTCTGCTTTCCTCAGTATCCATCATCATAGGTGCATAGCTATCAACTGGAAATGGAAAATGGAAAATCTGTATGATATACATCAATTCATGAAGAGAGTGAAGACCAATGAAATGATAAATGTGAAGAAATTGATGACTTGAAAAGTGACCAAAGCAGGATTAAGTTTTAAGCATCAAGGTCAGCATAAGAGGCCACCACCACCCTCAGACTGGCCTTTCTTCACATGGAGGAAATAGTGCAATGTCCATGCCAAGTTTTCTCCTTATTTAATCATAGGGTGATGGAGGATTGCAGCAACAGATAATAAGTAGAGAGCTAGAATATTTACCATTCTATCCATCTGTCTGTATCACTGATGCCTGTTCCCTTGTAGAACTCCCTCAAAGGGATGGCCACAGTAATAGTCTCCATAACCAATGAACTCTGGTACCATGTCTTATCCTTAAGTGCCTAACCCATTACAGGTCACTGGCAGAGGGCAACTCTAGTGCAGTGTTTGCAGAGACTCCTGCCTAATGTTCCTACTGACTACTTCTACCCAATGTTGGCTCACTACACAGCCATTACATAACTGGACTCTGATATCATGGTGTTCACAAAGTCATTACTAGGTCCCAGTGAATGAAGCAATCTTTCCAGCCAAAATCATATGCTTATTGGGGTCAAAGGTGGGAAGCTCTCATGTATTCCCCTGATTTTGAGGAGCTGGACAGAATTTAACTCCTACATGTGAGAGCTATCATGGATGCTCATAGGGTTCTGCCTTTGGTTGAGAAATGATTCTTCATTCCTCAAAAGTAACAATGTTTTACTTATATAAAGATACTGGGACACAGTTGTCCCTTGTTACCTCATTTTTGCTTAAAAAACAAGGTACTACTCCCCTTCCGAGGTGTTTGGTGTGACCATTTCTGTGGTTGTACTGTGTATTGAACAATGAGAGTTAACTTATGAATGATCATTCATTCATTTATTGGATTTCTGTTTAAACTTTGTTGCACAAAATAATGTAGGGAACAGACATTAAAAAAAGAAGTAGACAAATCCTGGAATAGATAAGTAATCTGATAATGGCCTGAATATGATTTGGAAATCAAAATGTCTTTCCCATATTAATCTCTTCTTTCAACATTCATCCTCAAAGAAGAGAGTCATTAAATACCTTTTTTGATATACTCTAATTGTTATCTGTCTTTTTCTTTAAGTATATGGATCTCTTGTATTCAGCCAGTGTCACTTATTGTGTAGGTAATGTTGAAAATTTACTCAAGGACATACATTGATCTGATGCCATCCTATTAGATGTGTTTCTATCTCATAAAGTTCCTAAAAAAGTATCCGAAGATTACCATTCAAAATAAGGCTTCCATCTCTCTGGTCCTATTTGTAGAATAACTCCTCTGATTTGCTTATGGTGGGGATGTCGTATGTCTGACAGCATGGTACAGTCTCAGAAGTCAGATGACGTGATTTGCTGTCTCAGTTACCCACTGGTGTTGAGTGTGGAGAGATGCAACTTTTGCTCTGTCCTTATGTTTAGCAGTATTTTCACTGTTTCTGTTCTGGGTGATATAAGGAAGTTGTCCTAGGGAGAAAAGGCCCATGTTTGCAGTTGAAGAAAAAAAATTCTCTACAAGTGAGATTGCAAGATGTACAGGCAGAAGTCAAGTTCACCTTCTAAACACTTTTCTTCCTTCTAATGTCATCCTTCCATGAAAAGTTGTCTTGTTGACCTAGGAAGACCAGAAAGGCATCTTCTTACCTGATTGGGATGTTTTTTTTAGCACCTCTTGCTTCATCAGGTTATCATTTGCTAAACTGGTCTTCCTGGTTGAGCAGGCCCAGCTTTTTGGAGAGAAATGGCTTTAGAAGGAAGAAAAAAGTATCTGGATTGTGAACTTTGCCTTGCCCATGCATCTTGAAATATCACTTATAGACTCGTCTTCTTGCTTCCAAGCAAGAATGAAGGCCTTTTCTACTTGAGAAAACTTCTTAAAACCTATGGTTAGTTACTAATTTGAGAAATAGATATCACCCAGAACTAAGATATTGAAAATATCTGTGAACACAAGGTCAGTGAGCATACGTTGCTTCCTTCTACTCTTGACATCATAGAATAACTGAGGTGGCAAATCAAGTCATCTGCCTTATAAGTGCGTATCATATGACCAGACATAAGATCCCAAACATACGCAAATACAGCAATAGGATTTGTACTGTTAATAACGCCTGATGCACGAAAGCCTTATCTGAAATGGTAATTATCTGATTTTTTTTAATGGGCACTGGATGTCACAGATACCTTTCAAAGTATGATACTTTTTGCACCCTCTAAACATAAAACCAAGAATATGTGTATAATTTCTTTTAATCCCAAATAGTAAGCGTGATATAAACTATAAGGATCAGCATCATGTTATATTGGTTAAGGCATAGAAGAGTCAAACTTCAAATGTTTTTTACACAAATCAAAACAGGAAAATACTTTCACCTTCCTTTACTAACAAACTGTTACTATATTGCTACACAGTTATTTTCCAAAGTAATCTAACTTGTGCATGTCTCAGTACTAATTATCATTTATCTGCTTCCAGTTTCAGTTTAATTACATTTTAACACTGTTTTTGTCATTCACACATTCTCTTCACTTTCTCTAATTTACATGGTTGATTGTGTCCTACATTTTCCAATTCTACTGAGTTAATCCTTGTCAAAAACCAAGATTTATTTTCTTTTTTTGAATCCTTGGCTTTCTGTTTGAGTGATTCATGCTAATCAAATTAATTTTATATACCTTGTGCTCAAAAGAGTCCCTTATCTTGATTGTCCAACATCTAATACATCTTTTATTGAGGATATTGTCAGAGAATAGTCAGGGAGTATGAAGAGAAAGATGGAAGAGATGAAAAGAAATTAGAGAAAAAGAGTAAGAAGTTAGAGGAAAAAGGAATAGAATAAGGAGCAAAACTGAGATTGGTAAGAATATATGAGTGAGGGAATGAATTAACTTTAAATCTTAGGAGAGTGTTTAGGATTCCCACTGATTAAGCATTTGCTTTTTGTATTCACCAAAACCATCTCTCTACTGATTTTATCTTATACCATTATGAATGCCGTAAGTTTAGCAATTTCCTTTTTGCTAGCAAGTGAATAGTCAGCTTCCATCTCTAATTGACTTATTTGCACATACTAAAGAAGAAAACCTGTAGTGTGGTTAACAGCCTCAGAAACCCATTTTTCTGCATTCCAACTCTTAGGTAACATTGCTGTCTCACTGTATCTCTGATGCCCATTCCCTTTGGGAACTTCCACAAGGGAGTGGCCATGGCAAGAGTCTCCATAATTAGTGAACTCCACTGCTGCTTCTTAGCATTTAGTGCCTCATGCTTAAGAGGCCAGTGTCAGAAGGCAACTCTAGCTGTCTTTTCAGAGCCTCCTATCTAATGTTCCTACCAACTACTAAACATGTCTACCTAATATTCCTGCCTAATGTTCCAATCTACTACTACTACCTAATGTTCCAACCTACTATTTCTGCCCAGTGCTTCTGTCTAATTTTTTTACCCACTGCTTCAATCTATTGCTCCTACCATTTTGCTGGTGTATTTGCTGACCACAGAAATACCTATTCACAAAAAATGAGTGGTATGAGTGAAGTGTTGTTAAGTGTTATGGTGACAGGTAGAGATTGTATGTTTGTGGACATAATGTCGGTATTCCATGTGTGAATGAAGCAGAAAGAAAAACAGCTACGTGGGTCAGAGGAGTGCAACGCGACAACCACAAAAGTGCTGGGTCACTATGCAGCTGTCACTAAACATCCAGATACCCAGGTGGGTAGTACCAGTAACATACCTCCCTGGTCATTGGCTGCCTACTAGTCTGCTGCACTTTACAGAATTATAGTAAAGGCAGTTGTATGTATGAGCCAGTACAGTGAAAATATAGCTTTTTTTACCCCTGTTAGCTTTCTCCCCATTTCCATGGACACAGGGTGGCTCAATTGCATAGACAATTCTTTGCATTGTATTCAGTATCATTCACTTTTAGAGATTCAAGGACTTTTGGCTTCTTAAGAAATTTGATTATTGTCTTCAGACACATAACTTACACAGCATATGATCTTTGCTAAGGGAGGAAGATAATCTTTCAGACCTTTTGGGCAGGTGTATGAGCACTAATAATCACCAGTCTTTTGTAACCCTCTTTCATTTTTACCCACATTAGTCTGAAGCTCTTTTCCTTACACTTTTTTTCATACATTCGCTCAACTTCTGCTTCAGACTTTACCCCTAAGCCATTCCCAAACCATTCCTTCCCCTTTTTTTTAGCTTAATTTCTAAAGGTCGAGGCATTTTCCAGATAATCTTGCAGAATATGAATATCAGAAAAATAAGTATTTAGTACAAGAAACAAAAATCTATTGTTTATGAGATATTTAACCCTTTAACATTCATAAATGAAGATCTTTGCCATGTGATCAACATTCTCAGGCAAAAATCTTCTCTGAGAATTTCCACCACAATTTCAAGGTTATGATCTGGGTAGTGGTAGGGGTGGCACACATACAGGTGCAGAATGCTTCTACTTGAAACACACTCTCAGTTACCTTGCAGACAAAACTGGGGAAGGAATTGTGTAGTTTTTGTCGATGTCACATTTGACATTTTCTTCTGATATACAGATGCTCCTGACTTATGACCTATGCCACTTATGACCATCTGTGCATACGACCAGAAAAAATATGAATAAAAAATATACATAAATATGAAAATTATGCTTCGTCTTATGTCCACCATTGCTAATGGCTGTGTATATACAATAGTGAATGTCAGACGATCCCGATATTTTGTACATCACAGCATCTCTCTCAGTTACCATTCAGTAAGCGTGCATTATTCAAGTGAATAACAAGTTTTTGTGCTGGATTAAACCATTTTTGTATGAAATCTTAAAGAAGATGAGCATGAGGAAAACCCATCACATGTTGATAGATCTGGCAAGAAGCCAAGGAAGGCACTCAATTTGGAATTGAAAATAAAGGTAATCACCTAGTATGAAGGAGGAAAAAAGTTAATGCAATTGCATGTGATCTACAGTTGTCCTGTTCGATGGTCTCCTCAATTTTAAAGGACAAAGAAAAAATACGGGAAGCAGTAACTGGTTCAATAAATTTGAAGTCTATGATAATAACAAAGCAATGACAAGGGCCCATCCATGAAATGGAAAAGTTGTTGATGCTTTGAATGGAAGATCAAATTCAAAAACATGCACCGCTAAGCTTACAATTCAAGCAAAGGCTAGAAGTCTTTTTAAGACTTTGAAGGAGCGAATGGGAGAGGATTACATCGAGAACTTCACAGCAAGTCATAGTTGGTTCTGTAGATTTAAAAGAAGATATAGCTTACACAATGTTTGAGTCACAGGTGAAGCAGCAGGTGCTGACAAAGGAGCTGCCAAAACATTCATTGAAAGTTTGGATGAATTAATCCATGAACTAAAGAATTTTGAGTAAAAAGTAAAAAGAAACTACAGAATCACATAATAAAGTAGTTAATAAAAGACAACATAATCATGATAGAAATTGAGTAGGATATAAGATTGCTGTGCAGGTATATGAAATATGCATGCCATGCTGACATACGTCTGACTTACGTCCATTTTGGGATCCAACTAGTCAGTCAGAGCAGAACTCTGACGTATGTCGGGAGCATGTGTATATACAACTTAAACATTACTGATGAAGTTACTAATAATGTATATAGATATGTACTTTGTTTATAAAGGTAAACAAGCAAAATCACAATCATTTCATCTATATGTAAGGTAAAAGAAAGTAAATATTAAGGCATACATGAAGACAACATTACCCACTCTAATCTTAGTGGCAGAGGAGCAGTAGTGCTTCTTGGGTATTAGGAGGCCAAATGAACTATGTAGTTTAACTTTCATTCTGTAAGAACAAAACAAGTTCTGTAAGGGTACAAAAACCTCACATATATTTTGTTGGAAAAAGAGCTCTGTGGATGCTTAAAGATTAATCATTTGAATAAAAATGCTGTCATAGATCTTGATGTTGAGCAACTGAGAATGACAAATTTTAGCAGCATACAAACTCAAAAGAACATAGCTGTAGGACGATGTGGAATTCAAAATGTATACCTGAAAAAACACATAGAGGACAATGACAAAACCAGTGATGCTACTACTGAGACAGAGCCTTAACGATGGCATATAGCAGAAGGCCACAAAATGGTACACATATTGTCAATGCACAAAGGAGGATCTGAGCTACTGCCAAAACAGTGTAAATCTATAAGTTTGGCAATCCATGTCATAAAAGTATCTGAAGAATGATGAAAAATATTTACTTAAATACCTACGTAATAACAGTATCAAAAATGAAGGCCTGAGAAAATACAAAAATAAAAAACACAGATCCTGGTACATTACAAAAGCATATATCAAAAAGTTATTCATGAAAAGAGAATAAATATTATCTTCCTTGACTTTGTCAAAGCATTTAATAGGGTAAACTTGAGAATTTTGCTGTATAGAAGAGCAGAATAGAACAGAATAAGGTAAACTGGGGGGATGATCCAAAGAGTCCTAAAGAAACAGAAATTTCAGAATAGCAGCAAATGAAACTATCAAAAGAATTGGGCTGTTTTATCAGGAGTACCTCAGGGAACACTTATATCCTATATACAGTATATAATATTATTTGACAGACAAGGGGCTACTGGAAGGTGTGCTGAGATGTTTGCAAATAACTCGTTAGTAAAACTAAAGGATTAGAAAACGAACCAAAAACACTTAATATGTGTAAATGGCTAGAGTAGAACTAGAAATTTTTCAGTTGTTCATAGGGTTAACAGTATATGGTGACACCTTACAATGTTTCAGCAGGAAAGAGACAGTTAAGAAAATTTTCAAGATCTAAGAGTCATCATAAATGCAAAGCTGGAGTTTGAAATTCATGATACAAAGATTATATTATTCAGTTTATTAATGACTGGTGTGATAATGAGAAGTCCCACTGCTAGATACAGAAAGCTGATTTTGAAATTGTTGTGTATATGTGACAAGTAAATTGAGTATTACTTTGTTGTATGGTCACCAGCTGAGCAGCCTACAAATGATAAGGTGGAGAGAATTAAGAACACTGTATAGTCCAAGTAAAGTCAAGGGAGTGGAAATCATTTGTTGTCATGAAAGATTGAAAGAATTACAATCTTGAGAGAAGAAAATTTGTTTTCGTACGTGATAGCAAGTATTTTATCACACTTGATCACTGTTCCATGAGTTAGTGAGGTAGTGCCAGGAACAGATAACAAAAGGCTGCTATGCACCAAAGCTGCAGTCCCCTATCCACAGTCAGGCCCCACAGACTAAGTCAAAGATACATGACAATTATGGATAGCAACAGATAGAAAGAATTAGATTAAACATCCTTGGATTAAAAATATCTCACCATGGTATAAACTGAATAACTAAATCTGCAAAAATTCTGTGAGGTATATCAAAAAGAATTTAAGCAAAGAAGTTTGAGAGCCCTTCAAGAAGGGTAGAGATAATCATCATTGTTGACCACTGTAACAAGCCAGGAAGGAATTGATACTGAAAGCTTTGAGAAGATGAGAAAATAGCTATACAATGTGCATTACAGCAGACAGCTTTGTTCTGAAACATACCGGGTATGTGGTGAGTGCTGCATACAAGCCCTGCTTCATTGCAGAATCTTATTGTAGGACTTGAGGGACACACACACACACACACACGCACTGTCAAGGGCTTCCATAGTTTAGTGGATAATGTAACTGACTTGTCAGTCAGCACAGGCCAGCTCATGATTGGACCTGCATATGTTCAAATCTTGGATGCGACTGTTGGCCTACACCTAGATAAGTTGTTTATCCTTCCCTTGGGACTGGTCAGTAAATGGATACTTGGCTTAGGCTAGGTGGTGCGTGTGTGTGTGTGTATGCTTACATACATACATAGGCAAGCAGACATGGTACATTTGTACGAAGTTGAGAGATGGGGGCAACATGAGTGTAAAATCTCTCCCTGTAACGTTCAGGTGATATTCATACACATATTCACATGAATCTACATACACACACACCCGCAGGATTGTTTGTATAAAGACTTGGGAGTTGAGATCCTCCCTAACCATTCACTAGAGTCCCACATAAGATAAATGAATAATTTAGGGGGAGACAGACTGTCTGCTGAAAAGTATTAGAATAGTTTCCAAGTGTAGTGTTAAGGAAATATGTAGCAAGCAGTTCATGTCCCATATGTACCATATCTTACCTCATATATGCATACACACATCCTACTTATGCCAGGTACTCATTCATTGACCAGCCCTAAAAGGGAAGATGAAGAGCTGAGTTAGGTTTGAGCTAACTGCCCTCTCCAAGAATCAAACCTGGGCCCTTTGTATTTGTTGGTCATAATGCTAACCACTGCACTATGGAGGAAGTGTGTGTGTGTTCGTGCGAGCATTTACTTATTGATGCTACCATAGATGCATGTTTATGGGCTTGTGCATGCCTGTGCATTAATGTATACACGTATGAGGATTTAAATGTATTTATAGTGACTATTTAGCCATATATATGCTAGATTCTAATTTTTTCCTTTATTTTTGCAGGACTAGATGAGGAAGTACATTTCAGTAATAGGAAGAAAAATTATTTCATAGGTGAAATTTTTGTACAGTATTGTTTTTCTTGTGGAATACTGTAATTTTATATGAACCTAAGTATACTAGAACCCTAATGTCTACAACAACACTACCCTACTTACCAAGGTTTTATATTTTTGAATAATTATGAATAGTTTTGGTCTATTTTAGTATTAAACCATACATTAAAGGAAAACAACACAAATATCAGCTTATATTAAATCTGTGCATGAAGCCCCTCTACATTTTACCTGCTGTATTCATATTTCATGTTAGCATAAACATATCAGCTGTTCAAGTAATGATGTAAGAAGGAAGAGTGAAGAGTGTACATGCCATTATTCATTGTTACATAAATGTGTGTAAGTTAGTGTACCTTAATGAAAGTGCATGA
This sequence comes from Panulirus ornatus, assembly GCF_036320965.1. NCBI lineage: Eukaryota > Metazoa > Arthropoda > Malacostraca > Decapoda > Palinuridae > Panulirus > Panulirus ornatus. Next base: position 11,350,794 of record NC_092288.1, on the reverse strand, counting down.
ATTGTTGGGCCTGTATTTTCTTGTTCTTTCAAGTGCACATGTATGTAGTTACCATTTTGTGCACATGAGGAGAGAGTTGTACACCCATGTGAATGTATCAGTATTTCATATTTCTATCAAAAGGACTTCTGAATTTCCCTGTACTCTCAGCATTTACTGTTTCTTTCTTTGGCATGTTTCACTTGTCAGCTGTTAGTTTACCAAAGCAGTACATACCTTTTTATTTCAAAGAAACGTGGGTGGTTATCATTTCCACCTATAATTTTTCACTTCTAAATTTGGGTAGTTTAAGAGCATTTCCAGTCTCTCCACATCTCATCCTCTCAACTTCTTCAGTCTTTATCAAGTTAAAGTCTCCATAGCTTGAAGGAATTTAGCAAAATTTGAAGCAGTTACACAAATAGAGGACCCCCTGCTTAATTTTTTACCTCTTACTATGGGTAGTGTAAGTGTCTCTAGTCTCTTCACATCTCGTCTCAACCTTTTCAGTCTTTACCTTGTTAAAAAAGTTGTCCTACCAGCCTGAAGAATTTTAGCAAAATTTGAAGTAATTTGAATCAATTAAACAACCAGAGCCAGTTAAGCCCAGCACATCATTGACTTTTAAACCGTGGCACAACACTTAGGCATCTAGATACTGGTAAGTTGATACTTCATATACAGTGACCCATTGCATCAACATTCACTTTCATTTTCCTCTACTCCACTTGGAGATTGAGTCTTTATGTAATACTTTATTCAGAATCATTCTTGATGGTTTCTTGATGTGTTGAGATATAACAGTAGGCTGTTATCTTCATTTGAATTCCATAAAATCTTGTGTGTATTATTACTATATTCAGTAGGTTTTGGGGCTCCTGTGGAATGATGCATGAAGCCCACCCGCCATGCTCTTCTGTGGGTAACATAGTCTCGTGAATATTTCTGTCAGCTGGTTAGTTGTAGGTAACATATGACATTTCTATGTGCCTCTAGTGATTACTGAAAGAACCAGTGGTTCCTTCAAATGCAGTGGGAAAATTCAGAATATATGGCACATGTAGTAAAGACTCAACCAAAAATTGTATGCTGTACATACTGAATTTTTCTGTCAGTATAATTCTTTCAATTGCAGTTAGAAAATTCAGCCTGTATGATGTACTATACATTATTAGTGCTGAAAATTGTGTACCATACCTAGTCAGGACTGAAAAGGTCAATCTGGCAGCATTCTTAATGCATGTAATTAGACTTTCCGCAATAAGTCTGTTTGTTTTAACATTAGGGAAAACCAAGGATCTATCCATCTTTCTTCCTCCAACCTTTTTTATGTATGTGTCTTTCTGTCTCTTTGTATGTTTGTGTGCAAAGGTAAGTTGGGTTGTGTGTGTGTGTGTGTGTGTGTGTGTGTGTGTGTGTGTGTGTGTGTGTGTACATGTGTGCTTGGGGTTGCAAACATATGAACCCTCATGCTTTATTACTTTTTACATGTATGTTTGTTGGTTTTCATGACTTTGAAACACTATGCATTCTTTAGACTCCACAGATGTACTTATCTGAACACTGTGCAAATGACCTTGTGTAATTAAATTTGTAAATGTTGTATAATATGCCATATGAATATGTGTGTATGCCTATATCTGTTTGTTGGTCTTTTATGTAAGTGTGTTTGCTAATATGTAAATATTTTTTTATGTTTGATATGAGCATTCAGAGCATGTTATTTTAGTTTCCTTTTCATATGCATTAATGGATGAAGGTAATTTGAACTATAAAGATCTTTATTAGTTATCGTTTTAAACACCTGATGTGAAATTTTTAAATAGAACTGTAGTACTCTCAATATCCATTCAGGCTTCATATTTATGTGCTTTTTCCCAAATGCAAGCAGCTGGCAACTGTATACTCATGTGACAGCCAAACCAACTCAAAGAAGTCTCCATTAAACTTTTTAAGCATTGCTGTCTAGTCTTCAGAACTTATGTAGGGATGGTCACCAACTGAAGATTTTGTGGGGAATCTGACAGGATCGTCCTGTTGTGAATATAGTATTAGACCTTCATTATGTAGATGGAAATGCCTATTCTAGATTTCAGCAAATCAAAATAGTGTAAAGGTAGCATGATCGTGCTTTGTCATATTTTCTGTTCTTGGAAAAGTTGGATGAGTTCAGTTAAACATGAGGTATGAAATATGTGAAACAGTTGTAATCAGAAAAAATTCAGAGCAGTTATTTTCTGAAAGTATGTATGTCATCGTCTGTGTAGGAAAACATATGTTTTTTTTTATCCCAAGAGACATGAGTTCAGTCCTGGTACTGTGCAAGGATGGCAGGCATTACCTACTGTGACCAAGTAGGACCTAGCGCTGTGCCGCTTGAAAGCTTTCAGACTAAGCCTTTTTTTTTCTAATAAAAGCTTGCCACCCCACAAAGAAGTAGGAAAGCATAAAAGATAATTGGTAGCTTAATTAGAAAAATACTTAGCAAAGGTCACATTGTAAGTCCAGTCAAATAAAGTTATGCTATTGAGTATTAATTAAAATTCATTTAATATTTCACATCTCTGTCTTAAAGAAAGAAAATGTGTTTGTTAAGTTTTAAACCTTTTTCCTGACATCTTGAAAAACTGTTTATTTATTGTCACAAAAAGTAAGTTTAGAACCTATAATGTGGTTCAGGATAATCATAAAACTAATACTACACTTCTTTCATGCTGTGATTAAGTTATTAAAAGTGGTATTAGATATTCTGTACATGTAAGCTTTTAATGTTATGCCCAGTTTTGAGTTGTTTAGGATTGTAATTATTTCATACCAAAGACAGATAGAGACTCATGAAGTCTGTCTCTGCTTTTTTAATTATGTGCTTTTAGTAAAGTCATAGAAAATTTATACACATGTTAGTGAATGAAACCAATCCTCAGAAACAGAAATCAATATTTTAAATCCTGTTGAATAACATATATTATGTTATTATCAAAATGATCATAAGATTTTGATTTACACATATATTTGGGTTCAAAAGTGAAGTGCTGTTTCCTGTGGGATGGGGTGTTGTCAAGAATGGATGAGGGCAACCAAGTACAAATATGTACAAGTGTGTGTATGTATACGTCTGTGTATGTATATGTGTGTGTGTTAATGTGTATATGTATGGGCATTTATGTATCAGTTAGCATGCCTGCCTCTCGCACAGGGGTCCCGGGTTCGATCCTGGCTGTTGGAGGTTTGTATGTTATATATATATGTGTGTGTGTGTGTATATGGGTGGATGAGCCATTCTTTGTGTGTTTCCTGGTGCTACCTCGCTGATGCAGGAAGCGGCCTTCAAGTGTATCAAATGAATAGATTAATAAATAGATATATATGTACACTGGATTTTAGCCAGGACCATTTTTCTAGGGACTCTTGTTGCCCAAGTTTGCACTACACTCAGTAGCAGGGAAAGATAGACTCCTTTGAAGCAAAACATTCTTTGATAAGACTGTACTTTGACAAGACAGGATATCTCAGTGGGATAAATGAAATCTGGCAAAGTTTAATGTCTCCAAGACCCAGTTTCTACCGATCTCTCTCTCAAAAATTCCTCACAACTTTCCTCTCTCCTTTGACATTTCTGTAATTCCGCCTCTTGACTCTGTTAACATATTGGTATTACTGGAACTTCCACTCTTAATTGGAAACCCCACATTACGGAAATAGCTAACTGTCTTTAAGAAACAGGGAGTCCTGTTTAGATTTCAGAATTTCCTGTCTTTCAAACAGTTGCTCCATTTATACAATTATACAAGGGATTGTTCCACCCTTGTATGGATTACTGCTTTCACATCTGAGTTGGTTCTATCTCTGCATCCTTGCTTGACAGAGTTGAGTCGAAAGCAGTCCAACTTATGAACTTTCTTAAGTTGATTTCAAAGCTTGACCAGCTTGCCCTTTGCCACACTGTTGATTCTCTTTCCCTCTTCTATAAGTATTAATTTAGCTTTTGCTCCCATGAGCTGGCTGCTTGCATGCCCCCACTGCTATCTAGACCATGGCAAGGTACTGCATCACATGTTTACTGTATGACCATTGGCAACTCAAGGGTGGGCCATTTTGATAACCGTTTCTTTTCCTTCTTGAGTCTTTGGAACTCCTCTCTACCCTCTCATGTCTTTCCCAGTAACTATGACTTGGCACATTTTAAAAGACAGGTTTTTTCACTTCCTCCAGAATTCATAAATACTTTCCCTTGTCTCTTTCTTTTCCCTTTCATTAACTTTGTATAATTCAGTTAATGCCCAGCCTTTATATGGACTTCTCTCCATGACTTGAGCCTCCAACATTAAAAGAATCATCAACTGTTGATGGCACAACCTTGCCAGAGGTGACTTTTCATTTCTGGTATAACCTCAAGCAGGTGTAGTTCACACACACATTTTTTTCATACCTGATTGCCGTTTCCCGCGTTAGCAGATCGCACCAGGAAACAGGCGAAAAAAGGCCATATCCACTCACACACACACATACACATATACATATATCAACATATACACATATACATATATCAACATATACACATATACATATATCAACATATACACATATACATATATCAACATATACACATATACATATATCAACATATACACATATACATATATCAACATATACACATATACATATATCAACATATACACATATACATATATCAACATATACACATATACATATATCAACATATACACATATACATATATCAACATATACACATATACATATATCAACATATACACATATACATATATCAACATATACACATATACATATATCAACATATACACATATACATATATCAACATATACACATATACATATATCAACATATACACATATACATATATCAACATATACACATATACATATATCAACATATACACATATACATATATCAACATATACACATATACATATATCAACATATACACATATACATATATCAACATATACACATATACATATATCAACATATACACATATACATATATCAACATATACACATATACATATATCAACATATACACATATACATATATCAACATATACACATATACATATATCAACATATACACATATACATATATCAACATATACACATATACATATATCAACATATACACATATACATATATCAACATATACACATATACATATATCAACATATACACATATACATATATCAACATATACACATATACATATATCAACATATACACATATACATATATCAACATATACACATATACATATATCAACATATACACATATACATATATCAACATATACACATATACATATATCAACATATACACATATACATATATCAACATATACACATATACATATATCAACATATACACATATACATATATCAACATATACACATATACATATATCAACATATACACATATACATATATCAACATATACACATATACATATATCAACATATACACATATACATATATCAACATATACACATATACATATATCAACATATACACATATACATATATCAACATATACACATATACATATATCAACATATACACATATACATATATCAACATATACACATATACATATATCAACATATACACATATACATATATCAACATATACACATATACATATATCAACATATACACATATACATATATCAACATATACACATATACATATATCAACATATACACATATACATATATCAACATATACACATATACATATATCAACATATACACATATACATATATCAACATATACACATATACATATATCAACATATACACATATACATATATCAACATATACACATATACATATATCAACATATACACATATACATATATCAACATATACACATATACATATATCAACATATACACATATACATATATCAACATATACACATATACATATATCAACATATACACATATACATATATCAACATATACACATATACATATATCAACATATACACATATACATATATCAACATATACACATATACATATATCAACATATACACATATACATATATCAACATATACACATATACATATATCAACATATACACATATACATATATCAACATATACACATATACATATATCAACATATACACATATACATATATCAACATATACACATATACATATATCAACATATACACATATACATATATCAACATATACACATATACATATATCAACATATACACATATACATATATCAACATATACACATATACATATATCAACATATACACATATACATATATCAACATATACACATATACATATATCAACATATACACATATACATATATCAACATATACACATATACATATATCAACATATACACATATACATATATCAACATATACACATATACATATATCAACATATACACATATACATATATCAACATATACACATATACATATATCAACATATACACATATACATATATCAACATATACACATATACATATATCAACATATACACATATACATATATCAACATATACACATATACATATATCAACATATACACATATACATATATCAACATATACACATATACATATATCAACATATACACATATACATATATCAACATATACACATATACATATATCAACATATACACATATACATATATCAACATATACACATATACATATATCAACATATACACATATACATATATCAACATATACACATATACATATATCAACATATACACATATACATATATCAACATATACACATATACATATATCAACATATACACATATACATATATCAACATATACACATATACATATATCAACATATACACATATACATATATCAACATATACACATATACATATATCAACATATACACATATACATATATCAACATATACACATATACATATATCAACATATACACATATACATATATCAACATATACACATATACATATATCAACATATACACATATACATATATCAACATATACACATATACATATATCAACATATACACATATACATATATCAACATATACACATATACATATATCAACATATACACATATACATATATCAACATATACACATATACATATATCAACATATACACATATACATATATCAACATATACACATATACATATATCAACATATACACATATACATATATCAACATATACACATATACATATATCAACATATACACATATACATATATCAACATATACACATATACATATATCAACATATACACATATACATATATCAACATATACACATATACATATATCAACATATACACATATACATATATCAACATATACACATATACATATATCAACATATACACATATACATATATCAACATATACACATATACATATATCAACATATACACATATACATATATCAACATATACACATATACATATATCAACATATACACATATACATATATCAACATATACACATATACATATATCAACATATACACATATACATATATCAACATATACACATATACATATATCAACATATACACATATACATATATCAACATATACACATATACATATATCAACATATACACATATACATATATCAACATATACACATATACATATATCAACATATACACATATACATATATCAACATATACACATATACATATATCAACATATACACATATACATATATCAACATATACACATATACATATATCAACATATACACATATACATATATCAACATATACACATATACATATATCAACATATACACATATACATATATCAACATATACACATATACATATATCAACATATACACATATACATATATCAACATATACACATATACATATATCAACATATACACATATACATATATCAACATATACACATATACATATATCAACATATACACATATACATATATCAACATATACACATATACATATATCAACATATACACATATACATATATCAACATATACACATATACATATATCAACATATACACATATACATATATCAACATATACACATATACATATATCAACATATACACATATACATATATACATATACACATATACATATATCAACATATACACATATACATACATATTACATATACAGACATATACATATATACACATGTCCATATTCATACTTGCTTGCCTTCATCCATTCCTGGCAATACCCTGCCCCACAGGAAACATTTATGTGTATATTAGGTGAAGGCCAATAGGATGTTGACAGATTTATGTATATCAGGTTGTGAGTGTCTTTTCATTTATAGCCAGTCGTAAGTTTTAGGTTAGTTCCATTTAATCTTTGATAATATTGTGTCACTGTAAATGATAGAAGGGACTTTTATATTATTGAGACACCTGAAAAGCAGAATACTGTGAGTTTGTGTTTTAGAATGAATTTGAAATAAGTCTGTGAAGTTGACTTACCTGAGAGAGAGATATGTTACCATCTTTCTGTGTACATTGTTAATATTATTTCAGTATTTTGTTCATGGAACTGTCTACAGTAAGATGAATGTTGGAGGAAATATTAGATTATGTTCCATTAATAGTTAAACAGTATGTGTAGGAAAAGCCCACATTTCTAACAGACCACCAGCATGTACTGGTGCAACATAGGCTCAAGATTGTACAGCTTAAGTCATATTGGGCTTATTTACTAAACCTTTGGAGAGCTCTGTGTTTGTACAACATGAATATGGTGTATTACTGACTTTCTTAAGTATGGAACTACTGTACTTGATTGTAAGATTATGATGTTACAGGGTAAGATGTGTTTCTTATGTACATTGCTGAACAGAACAGAGTATGTAACCTCAGCCACCTACTGCACAGCAGTTACTTTTTATAAAGGTTTCCATTTTGTAAAAATGTAGATAGAATTGTGGCTGAATCTTACTTTAAACATTCCTACCTCTAGTTTTGTTAATCAGTGCTAGGCTTAACCAAAGTTGCTTTTAGTGTTGTCTAGTGGTAAAACAAATCATAATCTTTGTGTCATCTGGATGATAAGATGCATCCTTATTATTTTTGTAGATCTTGTTTTCTGTATTTTACAAAGTGCATCCTCATTATTTTGTTAATTTTCTTATATTTTCTATATTTGATAAGGTGCATCCTTATTTTTTTTTAATTTTCTTATATACTCTATTTGACAAGGTGCATCCATATTATTTTGTTAATTTTTATTTCCTCTCTTATTCAATGCATAATATGCTGTAGTTCAATAAGACTTTATGTGTTTGAATTGTAGGTCCATTACTTAAATTCCTGCCCAATATGAGCAGAATAACAGCAGTTTGGGTTGGAGAAATTCAGGGGGGCTTTTAGCTAATTTTGATAGATAGTTGACATCCAGATGATGTTGATTTCATGAGCTGAACATTTACATTGATTTTGCATACTGAATATTTCTGACTGCTTGGTATTTAAGAATACAGTGGATTCATTGTTCCTTCTAACTGGGATCCCAGTAATAAGTATATTTGTTTGAACTTCAGTACAATGATTGTTTTTTTTATATGTGGTAAAGGAAGTGAGCATTCATGTTTTTTATACTGATATTCAGTACAGTGGGCGTAAGGGAAGTAGATGTCGATGATGGTTAAGATGAAGTTAGTGATCAAGTTGATGTGCATTATTTACTGCAGTTGTCAAGACCATACATAACTGATATTCATTTACTCAGAAAGCTCTTTAACATTATTTTATTATTATTATTATTATTATTATTATTATTATTATTATTATTATTATTTTTATTATTTTTATTATTCATTATATATAATTGCTGTTCCCTGCATCAGCTAGGTAGTGCCAGGGAACAGATGGAGAATGGCAAATCCACTCATGTACATGTATATATATATAAATGCCCAGATATGCACATATACATATCAACATATACATATATACACATGTACATATTCATACTTGCTTGCCTTCATCCATTCCTGTCGCTACCCTGCCCCACGGAAAACAGCTATATATACGTATATGATTATCAGCATATAGGTTATCACTGTACGAACAGTATTTTAGAATATCAGTTCTTTAGCAGTGCTTTTCACTTAGTTATGCTTTTCTTCTAATAAGTCATGTAACAGGTCAAGTGTTCCACATAGTCAGCTTGTCAGGAAAGTATGGGGATGCCATTTCAAATCGGGTTTATTTGAATTCCAATATCATCATTTATTTAGTTAAACATTTGCATCAAGCATTGACATAAAATTCATTAAAGTAAATGATGTTTTCATTCAAAGTTTGACTAATTGTAAAGCAAATTATTTTTCATAAGTACTGCAAAATTCAAGCTCTTGGAACTGTTCCTCATTCATAAATATGCTAAAATGGTGTGTCTTTTTGTTTTAGTACAAAATTTATCATGGAATCAGCAAACAAACAAAAACTGTAGAAATGGAACAGATTACTTAATATTAATAGATGAGTCCCAAAACACTTGAATTTCTCCCACTATTTGTCTTAGCTTTATACTGCACAGTGGAAATATTGAAATTTAGAGATGTATTGAAGGTTTACATTTTTTTGCTATTCATTAAGATAACTATTTTGTATATAGGTTTCCTTTTACAACTTTAGTTTCTTCATGTACACTCTTTGAATGAATATGAAATTGGGGATATAATATAGGGCATCCTAGATACTCCGTGACAGTGCACCATTCTAGAATTTTTTCTTTTATTTATAAGTTGTCAGTCAGTGGACGGCAGAATTTAAATGGTACAGACCTTGCCATTTACCTGTTGTGATGTAACTTGATTATGTTTTTTATTTGCACTGTATTCTTGTTAAGCACATGGAAAAGTATAATGTTCAGAGTTTCGAGAGAGAGCCAGAATGTGACTTATATTTATATATATATTGTTATGTACTGCCCATGAATTACCTTCATATTATTATTTCACTAAGGATTAAACAGTGTAGCTCAGATTATTGTGAGTCTCCAAAATGATATTCTTTGGAAATATTTATCTCATTGTAGAATAAAAGTGCTTCAAAATCATATCTTTGATTATCCTTATTTGTAATTTATTAGTCCAATAGCTGATGTCATAGTCTGAGAGACTGTGTGCAAAGAGCAATGAGAATTAGTGTGAACATAAGTAATGCAATAAGATGTGGCATGGGGATGAGACAGAATGGATTGTCTTTAGATGGGGAGGATATGGAGAAAGTAGGGTGTTCTGGATAGGACATGACAGCAGATGGGGTTAAAATCAGGGAGAAAATTAAGCGTATGGAGAGGTCAGTGTCTTTTGGGGCAAAGGTGGATATATCTGAAGATTTAGTAGATCTGACTGTTGTATTGATGTAAGTCTTTGGAATTGAATACCATAAATGAAGAGTATGATGAAGAGGGTTATCCTGCTTGTGCTAAAATAGTTTAGGCATATGAAAGCAGAGAAAGATTTACTAGAGAATGTGGCTGAAGTGGAAGAAACAAGAGGAACAGAGAATATAGAACAAAAGGGTTTATGCTATTGACGCCTGAACTTTCAGCAAAGGATTAAGTAAATTGGAGCCATGTATTATATGGGAGGTGATATTCTGTCAATGGGCTGTACTAGGTCATGTGAACCAGTCAAGGTAAACCATGAAGCATTCTGTGAGGTCTGGCTTGGGATGGTAGGCACTGTTTTTGGTACATCGTACATAAGTCAAGATTATATGTATCTAAATGAAGCCAATGGGCATGTGTTCTTGATGCTACTTGACTGAGACGATTAAATATGGATAAACAAAATCATGTGTTCGCTGTTTCCCGTATTAGCGAGGGAGTGCCAGGGATGGACAAAGAGGCAGCATTTGCTCATTAACTGTAGCTCCCGTCATTGTGCACATACCAGCAATGCTTCCCTAAATACCTTCCATTCCTCACCCACTCCCCTAACTACGTTTACTCTCCATTACCATAATGCACTCATTCTGTCTTGATGTTTCTTTAAACAGGTCTATTTCCCTTGCTCAGTTACTCTCACCACTCTTCTCACCCATAAAGTTTCGTCTTTTCCGAGAAACAATTACAAATCTTCGCCGTAGTTTTTACAAGATAATGATCAGATATCCCACCAGCACATTCATATCCAAAAGTCTGTCTTTTGTACTCCTACATAAGCACAGAACTTCACAAGCTGTTTACCAATTCCATTCTTAAAACTGAACACTCTATGCTCCCAGTCATAGCCTCAGTTGCAACTTTACTTTCGCATTTAAATCATCCAACTTTGTGATGGGTGATTTAAATGCTGACACCCAAGACGTGTGTATTAGTGGGGAGACTGAGGTATTTAAACCATTAAATCGAAGTAATTGTTTCCTCTTTGGCTACGAAACTAATTTCACTCATAGTTCTACTATCTCATTTGAATACGTGTAATTGATGGTATACACTGTGTTATTTTGAATATTTCGACTAATCTCACGTGCTTATGTTCTCCCTTCGAGCACCACGTTCGTAATGAAAACAATAAAGAGTGTACAAAAAAAAAAAAAGTGGAAAAAAATCACTATCCAATACGTCTTTACGTAATCACGCCAAAAAGGAAAATTAAAAGTATCTTGCCACATTTTGTGTGAAACAATTTGACACTAAGGACGAAGGATGACCGTTAGTCTTGCCCCACAATAGTAGCTCTCCTTGCATGGTATTGTCATATATCGATTGCTATGGACATTTTCTGTCATCTGCCATAATAAACGTTGTACTGACTGTATTTCGATGGAAATACATATAAAAGGGTTATCTTAATTATTAGGAAAATTTGTCTCGCATACGCCATACAGTGTGCACCTATCTGTTTACCATTGTACGGCGGGGGACTTGTATATTTTCTTGTGAAATTTTGTTTAAAAACCTCGTAGAACTATAAGTGACAAGCGCCCTAGTGCTACTAGTTTTTCTGGTAAGGAGAAAAATTAGTCATATTAGAAGTTTGATGCCTGTAACATTCGGTGAGGAGTAAGAGTACTTTGAAAGTTTGAATTCCTTCCAAGATAATTGGTATTTCTAAAAGTGAAATACATGGAACTCATGTTAAGAATATTGGTCATGATCAGTCCAACGTTCCTCTGAGTGCCTTAATTATTCTGCAGAAGGCCAAAACTCCTGAAGATGAAAGGTGTAAGTGTGGCAAAGAATTTTATGAGTAAGGCTTCTAGTGGCACTCAAGGGTGGTGTAAGCTTTTCAAGAGGCGGACTGTGGAAGCAGCAAGTGCAGATGTCGAGGCAGAAAAAAAAAGTACCCAACCATGCTATAAAGACCATCATTGAACAAGACGGCTACACACCCATGAGGTCTTCAACTTTAGATAAGACTGGGTTGTCTAGTATTACAAGTGAATGTTAGTAAGAACCTTTTACTTTTTTACGGTTCATAGCAGCTAAAAATTATTTTTTTTTTTTTTTTTTGCTGGGAACGCTGCAGGTAATTTCAAGATGAAGACCCTGCGGTTTATTATTAGGAGATATACTGGGCTATGAAGGACTCTCAACACCGAAGGCCTGGATAACAAAGATTTCTTTCCAGGTTTGGTTTAGATCTCTGGTCTCGCCTGCTGAGAGATTAATCTGCTGAGAACAACTTCATCTCTGACAGTGACCCTGGTCATCATATCAGACAGGACAGTTTATCTATGTAAAATTAATTCTCCTGCCATCCAACAGAAATTCGTTGCTGCAGCTTATAGATTGAGTTACAGCCATGTTTAAAGGATACCATCTACATATCCCAGCTCATCAAAAAAACAGCTGTTGATAATAAGACTGCCGTCAAGAGGCTTTTGATATGGTGATAATCTTATGAATGCTGTGGATAACTTGTTTATTGGTGGAAGGAAGTTGCTGCCTTCACCATGAAAGGAGTATGTGAAAAAGTTTGGTTTCAACGTGTCAACGATTTTGTTGGACTTCAAGAGCAACTTCCAGTCATTCAGTACAACCAAATTGGATTGGCTCAACAAGAAGGATTGAACAACTCAAAAGAGTATATGGTTGAGTTGCTAGAATCACATGGAATGGATTTGTTATATGGGCATATAGTACCACTTGAAGAACAGTATAAAAGAAAAGGAATGAGTGGCATTACCAGAACCTTTGACAATAATATTGTGCTAAAATTATCTTATATAATGTCAAGCTTTTGGACGAAATAGTGAACAATTTTAATGAGAATGACCCAGACTAAAATGGAGCCATTAATTTGCTGTTTTGTTAGAAAGTGCTTCAGCCTGTTACAAGAACCTGTACAAACAAGAGGAGGAAGTCTCATACTTTAAACAGAGTTGTTAAGAGCCAATTTTACATGAAGAACCAGGTAGTCCTGGCTCTTTGCACTCCACCATGGCCTCCCTTTTCCCTTCCTCCACATCTACAGTCTTCATCTAGCTTGGGTAAGTGTCAAGTATATCTATACTAGTTTAAAATCTTTTATTTATATCAACAGAGATGTCAAGGGAGTATTTTGAAGGTTTGTTTAATGTGTTTGATGATAGAATGGCAGATATAAGTTGTTTTGGTTGAGGTGGTGTTTGGTGTTTGATAGAATGGCAGATATAAGTTGTTTTGGTTAAGGTGGTGTGTGGAGTGAGAGGGCCAGGGAGAATAGTTTGGTATAGAGAGGTGGTGAAAGCCTTGTGGAAGATAAAATCCGGCATGGTGGAGGGTTTGGATGGTACTGCAGTTGAATTTATTAAGAAAGGGGGTGACTGTGTTGTTGATTGGCTGGTATGGATATTCAGTGTATGTATGGATCATGAAGTGCCTGAGGATTTGCGGAATGCATGTATAGTGCCATTGCGGAAAGGCATAAAGGTGAGTGTTCAAACTACAGAGGCATAAGTTTGTTGAGTATTCCTGGAAAATTGTATGGGAAGGTATTGATTCAGAGGGTGAAGGCATGTACAGAGCATCAGGTTGGGGAGGAGCAGTGTGGTTTCAGAAGTGGTAGAAGATGTGTGGATCAGGTGTTTGCTTTGAAGAATGTGTGTGAGATACATGCAGAGAAACAAATGGATTTTGTATGTGGCATTTATGGATCTGGAGAAGGCATATAACAAGGTGGGTAGAGATAATTTTTGTAAGGTCTTAAGAGTATAAAGTGTGGGAGGTAAGCTGCTTGAAGCAGTGAAAAGCTTTTATCACGGGTGTAAGGCATGTTTACGAGTAGGAAGAAAGGAGACTGAATGGTTCCCAGTGATGGTCGTTCACACTCAGAGTCTAGCTATCATATGTAATGCACCGAAACCACAGCTCCCTTTCCACATCCAGGCCCCACAGGTGTTTTCATGGTTTACCCCAGACACTTCACATGCCCTGGCTCAATCCATTGATAGCAAGTCGACCCTGGTGTACCACATCATTTCAATTCACTCTATTCCTTGCACACCTCACATGTTACACATGACCTTTCCATAAAACCATAATGTTTCTCAATTAGGTAATTCTCCTCTATAGAAAGTCAACCATTTGCTCTATACTTATCTTCTCTCGAAACTTAAAGACTTCACTTATTAGTGAGACTGGTATGTCGTTCAGCACCTCTTCCCAGTCTCCTTTCTTATACATAAATATGATATGTGTAAGTACAACAAGCACTGACATATGAACACTATACAAATCCTTCAGTATTTGCACTTTATGTAGTTTATGAAGTTGAACATTTTATTGAATGTTTACAGTAGGGAGTACTTATTTATTAATCTCTTTATTCCCTAAGGAAGAGCCTGTGGTGAATGTAAATATCACTTAAGTTAGACTACTGTATTAAGTTATGAAAATATGATGTTACAACAGAAAATCTAGCATCAGTGTTTGTAGAGCACTGTGGATATTATACATGAATCAGAAGAGAGTGGTCTTTATTAATGTAATTCCAACAGTTTAAATTTTTTTAATAAATTATTTCTAATGCATTTGTCAGTGAGAGAATGGGTTTACAGTAAATTTGGATTCACAGACATATGAACACTATGCAAATGGTTCAGTGTTT
Organism: Panulirus ornatus; assembly: GCF_036320965.1. Taxonomy (NCBI): domain Eukaryota; kingdom Metazoa; phylum Arthropoda; class Malacostraca; order Decapoda; family Palinuridae; genus Panulirus; species Panulirus ornatus. Next base: position 11,334,706 of record NC_092288.1, on the reverse strand, counting down.
GCACTCTATGTAATTTTAAGAAGTTAAAACATGTTATTGATTATTTACAATGGGAAGTTCAAGTTGTACCTCTTTAATCTGGCATCCTTGGGTTCTGGCCATTGCTGGACCACAGGAAATGCTTGAAAACAGAAAAATGACCCTCAAGTCATACACAGTAGATGATCCGATCTCATAGTACTCACAAAGTCTTTATGGAACTTCCTTTATCTGATTTTTTCCATAACTTCATCTTTTCAAGCTTAGATAATGATTTATGCTTATTTTTATTAGCACTAGCACCATCTGCACCTCTTGGTCTCTTGGATGACATCTTGAAGGGCTGAAATACAGCTAAATATAAGAAATTAAGAAGACTTTTAATTAGGTTGGCTGCAGTGTAAACAGATTTTGGCACCTTAGCACTGCTGACAGTGCCACCCTGGTGGCTGATCCACAAACTAATACCTAATGGCAGCAGTTTCAAAATGTGCTGGACCACAGAGCTCCAGATTAGAGAGGTACAACATGTACTTGTTAATTATATTAAATTGATAACCTAAGGAAAAGCATGCGGTGAATGTTAACATCAGTTAAGATAACAGTACTGCACAATGTTATGAAAATATGATAATTTACAACAGACAATTAAGCAATAATGTTTGTAGGGCATTGTGGGTATAATGAATAAAGTGTCAGTGTTTATTAGAGTAATCCCAACCGTTTTTTACCTATTTCTGTAACGATAGAAACAAAAGTAGTAGGTAGGAACTTTAGGTGGGTGTATTATGTAGTAGGTAGGAACTTTAGGTGGGTGTATTATGTAGAAGTAGTAGGTGGACCATTAGGGAGATACAGTCGGTAGGAACATTAGGTACGAGTCTCTGAAAACGCTGCACTATAGTTGCCCTGTCAGTGGTCCCTTTAAGTTATGGAGATACTTTTTGCTGTGGCCAGCACCTAGAGGTAGTTTCATAAGAATGGGCATCAGTGATATAGATAGATAGATAATTAGAATATTTTATCGCATTTATTACTGAGAAAAGTTACTGTACATCAAATCCAAATGCATGGATAGTCGACTGTGAAACATTTATACTATATACTTTAAGAAGCTGAATATTTTATGGACTGTTTGGAATAGAAAGTAACTGTTCATTAATCTCTGAAATTTTTTTCAGGGAAAGTGTGTAGTGAATGTGAATATTAATTAAGATACAGTACTGCATGATGTTATGAAAATATGATAATTTACAACAAAAAAATCTAACAACAATGTTCATAAGGCACTGTGGGTATAATGGAGTAAAATAGTGTCTGTGTTTTTTAACATAATCCAACAGTTCTTACGTTATTTTTTGTGACAAAATATTTTTAAAGCATTATTAGGGAGAGAAATGAGTAGGAGAATAGTAAAGAAGTATCCAAGTTAATATTGTTCTAAACATAAAGAATTTCTTCCTGCTGGGGTCTCCCTAAACACATCTGCAGAAGCAGGAGAGGCATATGGAACAAGATTGTTTTTATTAAGGCCTTCTTAGGAAGTGGGGGAGGGGGTGTTTGCCAATATAAAAGAATTAGCACCAACAAGCAAGACTTGTCAACATCAGATGTTGTAGTACTAACTGCTATTGTAATAATATGATGCCATTGGAAGTTTACCTTTCCTTGGGTAAGCTGTGGACTAAATTACTTGTTTCTAATTTGTTTTATTTTTCTTAAATGATGTTTTTTCATTCCATAAGAAAATGTTTTTCACTTGAGAAAAACCCTTTATCCAGAGATCAGAAAGTATGCCGTTGGTGCTGCATCATTTGTTTGGAAGTTGCAATACAAATAAAAAAAAATACATGCAGGAAAGCAATTAATTATTGATATGAATTTTAATTGATGACTGGGGTTTCAATAGTATTATAGGTGTATTTCACCAGCTTTACTGCAATCCTCTTGAACTTTGGAATTATAAGGTGTTATTTAGAATGTAGGGGATACAAGCAATTTTCCGAACCTTAAACAATTCTCCATACTAAGCTTTTCTTCCCCAAAATTAAAAGTGTTTCCAAACCATAGAACACCAGATTGAAGACATTTTACCTTATAACAAATAATGCATTTTTATAATTTTGTTATTACGAGGGACTGTTGTACAGCAACAGCTGAGAGGGCGACATTTTGCCATAGCATCATTTTTCTAAATCAGCATAGCTTTCCCCACAATCAGTTAGGTAAGGTTTACAGAGATTCTGTTGATTTTTATAATTGTTTCTATTACTTTTATGGTACCTACATATTCCCAGATCAGCAGAGCCCCTGCCACTCTGTTAGGAAGGGCTTCCATAAGGGGGCAAATTTTGGATCTGAAATGTAAATACCCTTATAACACGATTTCATCGACTTATATAATGACATTCCACAACAACAAAACATCTTCAGGAATGTAATTCTAACGTTATATGAGAAACCCTGGTATACAAAGAAAGGGGTAGCAATCACTCAAATCTAATTCAGTTTTACTTGTTATACTATATAATTTCTTTTCATATCAGGTGAAACATATTTGATTTTATTCATTATATAGCAAACGATGAAAATAACACTCCAAAATATTAAAGCATTTCTTTGAATAGGGCAGAATATTTTTTCATGCTTGATTAAATTTGTTATATTAACTGTTTCCTCAGTCAGGACTATGTTAATATGAAGGAAATATGTTTTGAGCTCAGGTGTTTGATTCTCTTGTTGTAGGCCTTAAGGTTTAAAGCAGAAATTATGCAAAATTCAAATGATGTCAGTAGAAAAATAAGGAGGCTTGATTTGAATGTGTTGACAAAGAAAACTAAGGGTATTGAAGAGAAAAGGGGTTTCAAGGGAGGAGATAAATAAGGTGACCTGAGATACCTCTCCAGGACCTTGGTCATGTACCAGGTGAGGGCACAGTGCTCCATCTATCCTGGTGCTTGCTGGATATAACTGAAATACATCTTGTTTTCTTGAGTCAAAAAATAAAATTTGCAGAAGTGAAACAAGACATCTTGGGACCATGCACAGGGGGGGGAAAGATGAATATAATGCATTACTCCTAAGGTAATGAACAAGGGCTGTGCAAATACACTGTATTCTTTGTAGATATGAAAATTATGTTTTGATGAAATGAGAAATAAGACAGCATATTTTCTCTATCACTTAAAACTTATGGTAACATTTTTTTTCTTTTACTCTGAGAATATACACAGCTTACACTAAGCAGTGGTATTAAATAATTATCAAAAGCTGTTAGAATAATGTGACAAAATGTGAGAACACATGCAGGTTATCAATACCTGTGGTGATGCATTGCAAATGATACTAAATATTGATGAATTTAGTGCTGATATAAGATCAGTATGCAGGAACACAAGAATCTTTCTTAACTTATATATTACATTAACTTAAATTTATGAAATCCTGTAACCATCTGCCCGTCAAAAAAATCATTCAACAATTTGAACTCCATCTGTCGTATTTTCTGTCTTATGCATAACAAAGGGTAAGGAGAGAAGTGATCAGAAATCTAATAATTTACATTAGTAATTGACATAATGCTGGGTATCACATCCTTACTGCAAAACTTTTTGTCCTGTTTGTGATTATCAAATAGCATCACTTCATACTAGGAACATAGGACCAATTAATTGTATCATTGTTTAACAGCAAACATAACATTTAACCAATTTACTAACAAGGTATCTTCAAAGTACAATACTCATTCTATCAATGTTTACAAAACACTGAAGTGGGATTGAATGTGATATCATGGACCAACACTTATAACCACTTTCTAAGATTTTAAAAACATCTCATTTGAGAAAGAAGCTTAAAGAATATGGTGCTTAATCTCTCAGTTATCTAAATGTGAATAACAAAAAGAATTAATAACAGGAAAGACTTACCCATGTAATTGATCAGATTTGTATCAGAGCATTATTTGAAATTCAGAACTTGTCATTGTAAGTTACCAACATCAGTGGGTTTGGATGACTAAGATAAGGTGATGATCTGCACAAAACACTGTATTTTTCAATATCACCTAATAAAGACGAGATAAATTCTGAGCTTGAATGAAAGTCAGAGCTGAAAATCTTTTCATAAGTACTGAACCAGTAGTGCCATCATACTGTGATGCATCTTTATAAATTAAATCATATCACTCCCTACACAATATATCATCTTCAAATATATTATCCGTTGTTCAAAATGGTATAGCAAAATTTGCTGCTATGTAGCTCACAGACCCACTGGAATTTGAAAACAACCTCACATCACAATATCCTGCATTACTCTAATGCACTTTTGATGAACAGGTGTGAAAGCACCATTTAATGAATTTCTAATAAAACACAGATACATAAAGAGATTTCACTTTACCAACCACCTGGTATATTTTTCTAAGAAAGAAATGACTAAAGTTTCCTATCACTTTATACCACTATAAATTATAAACTGACAAATTTCTAACTGATGTAATTTCATGACAATTTCCTATTTGAAATGAGTAAAATCAAGATTTACTGTTTTAGAGAGCTAATTTTCTTGATTCAAAAAATAGTTAATACATGCTAATACAAACACATTCTGGGAACAAAGTCTGATATAATCTCAATTTTACTTTAATTCACTTGAAGTCTCGAAGATCTATGACTTTAATGGCCATACTGTTCTCCAGTGTCACATGATCAGCATTCTGGAATGGAAAATAAACAATGCTGGAGATTATTCAAAGATAAGGAAACTGATAAAGTTTAATGAAAGAGTACAAAGATTTATACAGTACTGTTCAGTTTATTGTAAAACTTTTCCAAATGATTTATATCATTCATTAGGAAAATGACAATGTGAGGATCCCCAAAGTTTAACTAATCTAATCTGTGGAAATGGGGCTGAAGTTAATACTTCCAATAGCATCTGTGTGGAGCTAACCACTCAAGAACCAATTGCTAAGATGCCTCTTCTTTAGATAGTAGCTTACATTGAAGCTATGGAATTCTTTTCCTTCAGTGTCTTTCCCCTTTCTAACCTCTTCATCTTTTAGAATCAGGTCTACAAACCTGAGGAGCTCAAATTAATCCTTGCTGTTTGCTTCTTTAACTCCCATTATCTAATTTTCATCCAAGATGCTACTTGGGCATGCTATTGCTTGTGCTATGTCAGCTACTACAGAAACTAGAACAAAGTCCTTGCCAACACATTTTCATTATAGACAGTGTAAATAATAATGCAGAATATTTTCATTACAAAAGTTCCAACATTACGGTTGGTACTCTTACCTAAAATATGAACAAAAATATTGGTGATAAAAAGGAGAGGGGTGTGGGAAGGGAAGAATATGAAAACATACACACTTAGCGGTGTAAGGAGGACACAGCGTTGATCTATCCTGTTCTGATTGTGGGAAATTCATTATCACATATGAAAGATAGCTGAATTAAATAGAATATCCATATTGCTTACCTGGAACAATGGAGGCTCTTTGGGATGTGGATGAAAACCACTCTGGTGACAGTTTGCAATATAAGATAACCCATGATTAGGGCTAAGTGTGAAGAAGCCTGTCTCATCGTACTTTGGGGCACAAACTATAGCTACAGCCTCAGGCATCATCAGCTGGTAAGAACAGTGTGTATGAAGGTCAACGCTAGACAGAAAAGCTGTCTGTGTTGGGTGGGTCTGCAATAAAGTAAAACTTTGTTATAGCAGAACAAGAATAAAATAAATTTCCATAAATCAGGATATTATTATCATATAGCCCTAGGATTCCCTCTCCATGGGTTCCTGTAGCTTCAAGGCTGCACTGGAACCAGTATCAGGGAAAGGATGGACTCCTTTGAAGTTAGAAGTTTTTTGATGAGACTGTACTCCAGTACTTAAACCTCACTGAAGGTGGTTTTTCACTTGCAAGATGACCACTAGTGGAGATAGTCTGGTAAAACTAACCATGGCATTACATTAAAAGTTCTTATCAATAGATATTACTAGTATACCTATAAAGAAATTAAACAATACAAATTTTCAACATGAATAAAAAATTTCATGGAAAATGCCTGCACTCCATAGCAATATATGAATTTCATTTGGCAGGAAAGACTGCATGAAGATGCACCTATAAGCTGTCTAGCAGACAGAACAAATTCACATCCATCAAAATGTGAGCTAAATAGCCTAACATTCATTACTTCCTTCAAAAGGCTAACTATTAGATACTTATTAGTGCATATGGCCAAGTCAGGCTTGAACTCGCCACTTTAGTAAAAATAGATAGCATCCCCCATTCCTCATATTAACTTGTCTTGGTCTGTATATTAAACCAGTTAGCTCATAAGACCTATTTATCTCTGGAGTTCATATATCGGCTGAGGATGTGCATGTAGTTACTGATATTACACATGGTAAAAGAAAGGAGAGTCATACACTCAATTCATAAATGAATCATATAATTTTTTTGTGCCCTTGGTATTAAGTCTATAAATGCAAATAAAGCATATGGAAATAAAAAAGCTACCACACTGCTTTATATCTTTGAACCAAAAGCTTCATGAGACTCATGATCATCACAATTTCCACAATAAATACTTCAAGAATAACAAATTTCTCAAACTTTAGCTGAATCTTTACATCCAGTTGTTACCCTTTCCCTCTAGATATAATTCTAATGAAGCTAAGATCATAGAATATAATTATGGATTTAAAAAATTTCCTATTCACAAGAAACTTGGTTATTTTCAAGACACATGAATCTCCTGAAGTTATGAGCATTTTTTATGATCCAAATGTGAATAAGCAATTATCCTCAGGTATATGCCTTCCTAGCATTCAACAACTGTAGACATTTCCTGATAAGCATGGGCTAGTTCCTCCTCAAAACTAGTCTCTTCAGGTAATGAATATGTTATCTTCAGATAAAATATACAAAGTCTGGGTACTGGGTTGGAATGTAGGGTTGTCTAATATTAATATGGTAGTAAGCATACACTGTTGCCAGCTTTGGCTTTAATATCAAAATGGTGAATGGAATGAACATTTTTCTATATCTAGATGATACAGAGAAGCAGTTATCACACCACCCATCCCTTCTGTTAGTTCTTTATATCCTGGAATTAGCATTTCTGAAAATTTAGCCAAATGATTTGTCACTTGCAGTAATGCAAATTTTTTAGAGAGGGAATGGGGATTAGCCAACAAGGCTTAGGAATGGTAAGCATGCTTTAATTAAGTTAAGATGTAATCACTCAGTTAATTACTATCACTTCCTATAGCATGGTGTGTATGCTGCATTTCACTTAGACAGGTCACTGACATTTGTCTTTGCACTTTTATAATTCATTAAGTCTGTCATACTCAAAACCTGTTTTTTCCATGTTATTATAGCTGTCTCACACACCTTATTCTTGGAACAAAATCTTCTTTTATCATCTACAAAGAACTTACATGTATCCAGCCAATAGTAACAAGATCTAGTTTATCCTGGTAGTCGAAAAGCTCCTCTTCTTGTTGTGTGGTGCAGGAGTCTGAGGTGCCACACTGCTTTGGTACAAGGAGGTGAGTGACCAACAATTTGTGCTGGGACTGAAATATTCCAAAAATGGGTTAAAATTATACCATTCAGAGCAAGCCATTATTCAAACCTGAAAATGAATATAAGTTTTAAGTAGAAAAATAACTTTTCTACTCTCAACACTCTTATCTCTGTCCTACTGATCTCTTCCAGCATCACAAACAGCCTTGAAAGAACCAAACAATCTCATGCTATTTGCTTTCCTTTTTATGTAAACAACTTCATACAGTAAAATTCTCAAGCATTTCATTCCAACAAATCTGATGTACCATTCCAGTTCTTCTGAGAACTAAGTCATTATGGACAGTTTCCTTAGGTCAAGATTGTATGAGTTATCAGAAGCACTGAATTTTCATGAAGAGATCAAGGCATGTGTGTGAATAGGAAGAGAGGAGAGCGAGAGGTTCCAGGTGAAAGTGGGTCTGCGGCAGGGGTGTGTGATGTCACAATGGCTGTTTAATCTGTTTATGGATGGGGTGGTAAGGGAGGTGAATGCAAGGATTCTGGACAGAAAAGGTTTACAATCTGTCAGGGGTGTGGGGACCCAGTATGTGAATCATTTACTGTTTGCTGATGACATGATGCTGGTGGCAGATACAGGTGAGATACTGATGCTGGTGACAGATACAGGTGAGACACTGAAGCTGGTTTCTGAGTGCCTGAAAGGAAACTGTTGAGAGAATGTGAATAAGATCAAAGTTATTAGGTTTAGCAGTAAGAGAGACAGGTAAGTTGAGGTGTTACTTTTAAACAAGAAAATGTGCAGCAAGTGTTTTTGATACCTGGGAGTGGACTTAGCAACAAATGGAAAGAGAGGTCTGGAAGGACAAAAAGAGGCATGTGTGAAGATGAAGTAGTCCTAATGATGTTGTACTGATGTAAGATATGGATTCTAAAATGAAAAATGTACAGAAGAGGGTGAATGTGTTGGAAATGAAATGCTTGAGAAATTGTCAATATGTGGCATGAGGAAGGCTGAGCAAGTAAGAAATGATAAGAGTGAGTGAGTGAGAGAGTTAAAGGGTTTGCAAGAATGGATTAGTCATATAGAGAGAATGAGTTAGAAGGTATACTTGTCAGAAGTGGAAGGTACAAGGAGAAAGGGGAGACTGAACTGGATAAGTAAGGACAGAGTGGAAAAGGTTTTGAGTTCTCAGGGCTTGAACATGCTGGAGTGTGTAAGGCATTGCCTGAATAGATTGTTTGGAGTTATGTACACATGGGACAATGTGCTGTCAGGTGACTGAAGCAAGGGATATGAAGCATTCAAAGGAAACCATGGAAAGGCATTTTGGGCCTGTTGGTGGATAGAGGGATGTGGTTTCAGTGCATTACATGCAGCTAGAGCTAAGTGGATATGAGCAAATGAGGCCATTTCTTCATCTGTTCCTGGTGCTACCTCACTAATGCAAGAGAGGAGAATGAGTATGAAAAAATTATATCATTATTAATAATAATAATAATAATAATAATAATAATAATAATAATCCCTGGGGATTGAGGAGAAAGAAGACTGCGCACATATTCCCTGTGTGTTGCAGAATGCGACCAAATGGGGTGGAAGCAGGGAGCTGGAAATCCTTCCCTCCTGTTTTACTTTTCCAAAAGATGGAACAGAGAAGGGGGCCAAATGAAGACAAAGCCCAGTCATCTGTTCTTGATGCTACCTCACTAATGCGGGAAATAGCAAATATGTATGAAAAAATTATACAAACAATGTCTGAATAAAGATTTAAGTTACCATGCAGCAATGAGCCAAAAACATACATAAGGTTACAAAATAAAACATCTATTTTTAAGGCTAAGATGAGGATAACGACATAAATACAACTGGTGCAAATAATGTCCGAACAGCCCTATTTTTCAACAACCCCAGCTATATATATACTTTACAATCAGTTAATATATATGTATATACAGACAATACCAGCTTACCAGTTTGCCAGCAAGGACCCCACATGTCTCAACATTACGCAGTGTATTAGCCTCAGCCAAAGACAGAAAGTTGGACATTAGTTCCACTGGTACTTTTACTTCTCGCAGTCCACCACTCTTTGTTCCTATATTAGCACTGAGTAGGGACACTGGTTTACTGCTCCGGTCCACAGCTGGGGTACTAAAATAACAAAATATAAAACAGTCATATTAGTAATCTTTAGGATGGTGTACTAAAATAACAAAATACAAAACAGTCATAATAGTAATCTTTATGATATTTTAATACTATCACCATCAAGCATGGAGGTATAACTCTTCAAGGATTACACTATTTGCAGTTCATATAATTCTTTACATATGTACCTATGAAGTGCTGGTTTAAGTTCTCTTGATGGAATGTTGGGTAAGGAATGCTGAGTGCTGGGTTGGGAACCTGGTGAAATGGAAGATGGGCTGATGTCTTCATGTGGGGCACTCGGTCTCACATCGTTCCCTAAATCATTCAGAGTCAGAGCAGATGTTGGGTAAATTAAGCTACCCAAAGAATCATACCTGTTGGAAAAATACTTCTTACTTTCATAAATCTGAAGACAAGGATAACGGATCCTTAAGGCCATATTCCATCCTACCTTTATTTAAGGTTTCTGATAAGGGTACAGGAACAACTCTCTGCATGTAGTGTGGATCACATCCACTTATCCTGCCTAGCCACAAGGATGAATGCATCACTTGTTCTGAATGTGAGGAGTACTTTCATTCCATAATGATTTCCCCAACAATTAAAACAATGTAATAACTTTATCTAAATGTAGAAATCCTTCCTGAAATAGTTCTCCATCCAACAATATTCACACAACATGAGTTGAAAATCCAACAGCAACACTTCAAACATATCCTGAATTTTGCACATTTGGTTATCATAGATAGCATTACTGCTATTTATTTTTACAAAATCATTAGAATGTGTGATATGTGAAAAAAAAGACTGGTACATGAAAACTGCAACCTTTGAAGGATGGTCTGGGTGTTCAGAATATGGGCAGCAGAAAACTTTTTTTTTTATACATAAATCTTTTCCTGCCTTACAGAGGTAGTGTTAGGGCCAAACAGACTTTGGCCTCAATTACACCTACACTGTCTAGCTATCATCAAAATCATAGCTTTCCATCCACAGCCAAGCCCCACAAACAATGTTACTTTACCCTGACCACTTCATGTGCCCTGGTTTAGACCACTGACTGCATCACTCCCTCTAACCACCCTTCAAGAAAATACACTTCTGGCTTACTGAAGTGATGTCACTACCACTCCCAAAACCCAGGTGTCAGAACCTACTTTATCAGCACTGCCTACCACCTATTACCTGTACAAAAAATAATAAGGAAATAAGAAGGATGTCCTTTACTTCTCCCATAAAGTAATGATGCTTCCATGGAAAACTAAGGCTAGTCAGTCAATTTTCACAGTAGGAAGCATGACCAGATATATAAACATACAAATATCCTCTCCATCTTTTCCCCACAACTTACTCTGGGGGAGCATCATTCCAGGCTACTTTAGGGTGACTGTGATGGACGGACTGTAGGTCTCGTGTTCTCTTTTCTTCATCTTGTATGTCTCTCTGCCTCTTGTAATCCTCTTCATACTGTAGTCTCTTCCTTTCTTCTTCAAGATGCTGAGCCTCCTCCTGCTTGCGTTTCAACTGTTCTTCCATGTGTTTCTGTAAAGTTTACTGCCATCACACAATTTCCAAATATATAAATGTATATAAAACACAACATGCAGGCAATGCATGCATGCATGCTTGTCATGTATGGTTTCCACACCTAAAGAAGCACAAAGAGCTAGTAAAGAAGGCCCAGAGGAGGGGAAAAAGATGATGCTAGAATTTAGTGTTGAATAATAGGAAAAGGCTAGAGAAATGAGGGGTAACCTAATCACAACCTTTAAGTTTTCAAAACAGGTTGATGATGTCTTTTTTTCTTTCTTTTTTTTTTTTTTTTTTTTTTTTTTTTTTTGCCGCTGTCTCCCACGTTTGCGAGGTAGCGCAAGGAAACAGACGAAAGAAATGGCCCAACCCACCCCCATGCACATGTATATACATACGTCCACACACGCAAATATACATACCTACACAGCTTTCCATGGTTTACCCCAGATGCTTCACATGCCCTGATTCAATCCACTGACAGCACGTCAACCCCGGTATACCACATCGATCCAATTCACTCTATTCCTTGCCCTCCTTTCACCCTCCTGCATGTTCAGGCCCCGATCACACAAAATCTTTTTCACTCCATCTTTCCACCTCCAATTTGGTCTCCCACTTCTCCTCGTTCCCTCCACCTCCGACACATATATCCTCTTGGTCAATCTTTCCTCACTCATTCTCTCCATGTGCCCAAACCATTTTAAAACACCCTCTTCTGCTCTCTCAACCACGCTCTTTTTATTTCCACACATCTCTCTTACCCTTACGTTATTTACTCGATCAAACCACCTCACACCACACATTGTCCTCAAACATCTCATTTCCAGCACATTCATCCTCCTGTGCACAACTCTATCCATAGCCCACGCCTCACAACCATACAACATTGTTGGAACCACTATTCCTTCAAACATACCCATTTTTGCTTTCCGAGATAATGTTCTCGACTTCCACACATTCTTCAAGGCTCCCAGGATTTTTGCCCCCTCCCCCACCCTATGATCCACTTCCGCTTCCATGGTTCCATCCGCTGCCAGATCCACTCCCAGATATCTAAAACACTTTACTTCCTCCAGTTTTGCCCCATTCAAACTTACCTCCCAATTGACTTGACCCTCACCCCTACTGTACCTAATAACCTTGCTCTTATTCACATTTACTCTTAACTTTCTTCTTTCACACACTTTACCAAACTCAGTCACCAGCTTCTGCAGTTTCTCACATGAATCAGCCACCAGTGCTGTATCATCAGCGAACAACAACTGACTCACTTCCCAAGCCCTCTCATCCCCAACAGACTTCATACTTGCCCCTCTTTCCAAAACTCTTGCATTTTCCTCCCTAACAACCCCATCCATAAACAAATTAAACAACCATGGAGACATCACACACCCCTGCCGCAAACCTACATTCACTGAGAACCAATCACTTTCCTCTCTTCCTACACGTACACATGCCTTACATCCTCGATAAAAACTTTTCACTGCTTCTAACAACTTGCCTCCCACACCATATATTCTTAATACCTTCCACAGAGCATCTCTATCAACTCTATCTATGGGCATATATTGTGGCACCTCCCACTTTAAATTTGATTTTATCTGTTCTTGGCTGTTTCAAACTGTTCCAAGTTTGCTTCATCTTTCACTTTTCATTAATCCATATTTCCAACACATTACTTAGAATTGGGTTATTATCCTTTGTGCTCTCATTGATATAACCCACTTTGATTCTCCTTTTAGTCGCCTTCTACAACACACAGGGAATACGTGGGAAGTATTCTTTCTCCCCTATCCCCAGGGATATATACATATATATATAATCTAGAGATTCTGTTTCTTAATTTGTCTTTGGCTGATTTTTGGTTATTGTGTCTTCCCTTATACTGTTTGACTTCCCACATATAGTTAGTTCAATTTTGTTTTTAAAGATAATGCATTCTTTGCCCCAGTTATTTTGTGCATGTTCACCACAGTTCTATTCTAATTTCAAATAGGAATTCGTCTATTTTTTCAAATAAATGTAAGTTCATCCAGTGTTGTCTTCAGCCAAGAGTCTAATTTTCTTTTATATGTTTTTGTAGTCAGTCCACGTAATTTTTTACGATCACCAAGTATAATGTTAAATAATCACTCTAGGTGTCTTGTAGGCAGCTGTTTATTTTTCAAGGAATTACTCATGACTTAATGATTCTGCATCTTCCTTGCCTGGTTGCTTTCAGGTTTAAAACATTGTTCTTTAATACTTTTATTTGTTGCCAGGCATATATTATCATTATCTCCCCCCTTTGATGTTTAAAACTGTAAAGTCCTTCCTCATTTAATCTTTCACTGGAGATTTTAGGCTCATCCCATTATTTTAATTGTGAAATGATTCTGGATTCTCCCTACCTTGTTTAATTGAATCTGTTTGACTGGTGACCATAAAACACAGCAATAATTGTGTTTACTTCTTCTATAAATGTTAAACATATTAATCATTAATTGTCTGTCTTATGTTGCAAATGTTTTCAACATCATTCCATTCATTATTTGGCTTGAAAGCACTATAATTTCAATATGTTCCTTGAATTCATGTTTGCCATTTATGATGAGTGGTAAATCCTTGATGTTTTTATTTACTTCACTCTCTACTTCTTTTCTTGTAGGGCATATGTATTTAGGACCTGGAATAGTATCAATTGCCCCATGACTTATTTATTCAAATTTCTCTTCATTAAATTCCTTTAAGTTTTCAGCTGCCCATGTATAGAAAGAAGGAGACAGGCAGACAGAGGCAGAAAGATAAAAGACAGACATAAAATGGATCAAGTGTAGCAGCAAGGAAGGTAGACCAGAGGAATTAAAAAATGCACTACAAAATAATCTAGGCTACGGCATGAATTTATAAGAAGCATTTGTTGTAAAACAGCAATTAGACTTAAGGACTAGGAGGGAGATTATCAAAACTGAAAAGGAGAGATGTGAAGAGTAGAATGCTAATTTTCATCGTGTACTCAAGGTCAAAAATACATTACCTCTGATACAACCAGGACAGGATAGAGGAGATATCGTGGAAAGCACTGAAATCACTGGATGAGATATAAAAAATGCTTAGGTATCTACAGAATATGCCTGTAAGCAGTAACACCACAAGTAAGAATGCATCTCCAATGAGGCTATAGCATTGTTTGCAACCAGAAAGGAGTATAGAATCATGATGCACCTTCCTGTCCCACAGGTGTGCAAGTTAATTCAACCTGCTCCATACAAAGCACTGCTTTGATTTTGCAGGATTCCCATAAAAGTGGTCTTCCTTGAGTTGAATAATTGAAGAGGCTCACATTTTAATTCTTACTTAAATTCACTAATGCTTCAATTTAAACCACACACAAGTTTCTTCTCATCAAATGATTATCGTGTTTCCCTCATTGGGCTTTGTTAGCTCGATTTCAGTTTTAAGCAATGTGTCAAACAAATTTTCTTGTGCATAAGGCATGGACACATCACTTCTGTTCAGAGATAAATTTTGGCTAGCCTTATCCTAGTACATCTGGCCTGTACTCCTAGTGGTCTTGCAAGGTCATTAGTGTCCTATGATAACAACCCCTTTGTACCAAATAAAAGCAGCCTGGTCTTTGATATTACACAAAATGTGTCCTCCTGTGAAAGATTTAGTGAGTTTCATAGAGAAATGAGCCAAGGCTCCTCGAGAAAGTGACCTGCACAAATTGATAAAACTTTTCTCATGGGTCAACAACTCTAAAAATAAGGTAAACACATTTATGATTTTAAATTATCAAAAAATTTCTGTTTCTGTATTAGACTGATCCACCCTCAAATTAATTATACATTGACAAAATTGAAGAGTCAAAGCTGTTAAACTGGTTTAATGTAATATGGCTCAGTCAACTAGAGTATGAACCATGCTGATGTGAAACTATGACTTTATCGTGAAATCAGATTATGCCTCAGGTGAGATATTATTGCCACCTATACAGTATTCATGTTGAAACCAACCAAGCAGCACAAACATCTGATATTCAGTAAAGAAAATGAGGAACAACTTGTCTTTATTAATGGAATACAGTATATGGTTTTTGCTAAATAGTGATAATTATATTCCTAACTTTGCAGCTGATGATATTTCAGTAAGATAAACTTATGGAACACATCAGTAATACATTTCACAAATTCACAAAAACTGCTTTACATACCTGCTCTTGAACCAAAACATTGTACTCGTGTTGATATTTTTCTCTGAGTTGACTTTTCAATTTCTCTGCCTTTGGAAGAATTTCCTGAAGTAAAAAACACATAAAATATAAAATAAATGCAGTAACAAATGAAATGTATAAAATGATGTGACGAACACAACAGAGGCTTTTTATATTCTAAAAGCTGGTCAGTTATGCATATATATATCTTCTCTTTCAGTCTGGTTTCCTCTCCATTCCCCATTTGTGTTGTCCTTCACTCCAAAGTCAAACCCAATCAGTAAATGATGTGGTATGTGGTATTTTACATATCCATGTTATTGTGTATGAAGACAAGGTCTAGCGATGGTTTTGTATCAATCCTACTGACTCTCACCTGCTCAGTTATGTGCTGATGAGGGAAATTTTTCCTGTATACATGTTAGGAACTTGTGTTTCCATGACACACTCTCTTTATTCATGCATGAATTCCAGTGTCTGCTTCTTGTTAAGTAAAATCCCACATTATCAGAACTTAACCATCTCTAAGAAGTCAGTGTCCTACTGCATCATATAACATCCTGATGGTCATTTCATTGCCTTTGTTGTATAATTCTTCTAGATCACTGCATTGCCTTGGAGGTTTAAAGATTATCAACACCATTATGCATGACTTTCTTTCAGTAATTCTTCCAAATACCTACTGAATGGGTTATCCATCACCATTTCATTAATTTTAAAATTAACCCTTGTTAAGACTGCCAATTTTCCTCGCTCTTTACCGTCCTTGCTACCATATATTTATCTCAACAGCTAATATTAGACTTTCTGTCTCAAGTGAGTTTGGTCCCCTTTACTCACACAATAACATTTCACATGATTGTGTGCAGTAAAAACAACATTCATTTGGTCTTATTGTACTGATGAAGTCAATACCACACACATTAATTGTGACAGTCCATTATATGACTTTATCCTTGTACACTTTGACAATAGAATTACTGTTCTTAGTAGTGCAAATATTTCCATTCGGCATAAAACTCTATGTCCACTCTCTCTCACCACTCTTTTAAACTCATATACTAATAACTCAAATGTATGTACTTAGTTTCTTCAAGGGATGATTTTGATCCTTGTCAACCTTCTACTCTACTCCTAGCTTTTTAACCCATTCATTGTAGGGACTTGTGACAGCAACACCTAAAATAACTTGACCTAACGGCAGGCTGCAACTATAGCAACATTGTCTAAAATATTGCACCTGGTGTACTGCCAAAAAGAAAATTGGTGACAGTATCATGAAATGGCAACATATGAAACTAATGCCAGACTTTGAGCAATTAATTTTTTCAGTATATTGGTAATGAACCATCAAAATGTTGGAGGACAGAGTATGATATCCACTCACTGCAGGCCCATCTTTGGCCCCTACCAGCCCATCTAAAGCCCAAGGGATAGTTATTGTTGGAATTGCTAATATCTTGGATCCAGTAGACTTTGATGAACTCAGAAAAATAAGAACAGAAAAAAGTGAAACAGAAGACAGTAACAGCTCCAAAATTAGCACACCCTATGCCATTCATAGACAAGGTAAATGGACACTGCCATTGGCTATCCATACAGTGCTGAAAAATGAAATATACATATACATAAGTATATAATGAAAAAATTTTGAACTCAGACTTGAGGGAAAGTAAATAAAACAGATGAATAGCTTATCATCGCAGGTCCTCTAAGGGTTGCCAGGAAATGGAAACTGAATGGTATTTATGAATAATTATAACTATTTCTTTTATTTTTCTGTCAAATATGCTTTTCTTCTCCTTAGTCACTCACTCTAATGTAATACATACATACTTATAAAAGTAAACTAAATTCACAAAAAAACAGATATTAAGACAGAGATTTGTACTCACACAAATACTAAAGAAGCCAAATGTATCAGTGAACTGAAAGTTTAAAAAAAGAAGTGGGGAGAGAAAAACTCAAAGTGCACTCATGCATCTGATGATACTTATGTAAGTTTCTTCTCATACACAAGCAAACTTTGACCCCTTCACAAGCAGGTCAGGGGAGCTACTGTAATGCCATATTTTTTTACTCAGAGATAAGTACTCTACCAATTTCCATATCAAAATATGAAATAACTGGCCCTGTGATTTATTGAAATCCCTCTGCACGTGGGAGTATCTTTATATCTACAGCAGGTTGCAATGAATGGGTTAAGTGCCTAATAATTATGAACAACTATCATGCCACATATCCTCACTTAAATCCCTTTATTATAGGCTTCTTGTCTGGTAATTCCTCTAAAATACTTACCTTAAGCTTTTTTGTATTATTAGTTTTGTCGATTGATGAGTGGGTAGCAAAGTCTGGATGGCTTCGTATTTTTTCTAGAAATAACCTGTAAATGAATATTGATTTAATCTATCATAACTGAAACCAAAATCTATGAAAATATGTAATTATTGACAGTATCACATTACTTTAGTAGAGGATATCACATCCTGTCAAATACCATACAGTAAGTGAAATTTCAGCAATAAACTTCTCATCTTATACTTACGTCATAAATTTCATGTACAAAATGAAGGCATTTTCAAGACTTCCTTCCTCAGCATAAACATTAGCCATTCGGACCATTTCTAAGCCTGACCTGAAGTATCTGAAATTTTATGACCAAATTAATTAGGAGAATATTGAGGGCTCAGATAATATTGAGCTTTACTAATCTCTCACTATGACCTTCCACAAGCTTTACAACTTTCCTTTATGACCTTTCAGAGTATAAGTTACACAGTTTAGTGGTAAATGATCCAAGAGGAGGCTATGCTGTCTTACACATTTTTTAATCAGAAAGGTAAATATACACTTATGTAATATATATTTCACTTCAAAATAAGAACTGGATATACAGTAACGAAACCTTACATTTCAGCGAGCAAATTTTTCTTAAGAATGATATACACAGATTTCTATGAAAAAAAATGACTAACCTGTGGAGAGGAATTTTACCATCAACTATGACTGTATTGCTCTGAGAGCAGAGTTGCTTGATGCGAACTGATGGCTCTAAATGAGACAAACCTGAGACAGACATTCTGCAAAATTAAATATACCTGATACACATTATAATGAGAAAGTCTTGTGTGTTAAATAAATTCTCAACTAATTACCAATAAAAGGAAAAAAAAAATCATGAAATGTGATGTTAAGCCATCCAACATTCTCTAATACAAAAAGAGCCTGGGTTGGTGGTTAGTTTTGGAGAGGTTTGGATGGGAAGGGTCTTATTTAATAAAAAGAATTGTGCCAATCTTTTTGTGGTAGGATTGCATCAGGAGGACCTTTGTTTCATTCTGTACACGTGAATGTTTGTGATATCTAAGCAAAAAGTGATTATTCTGAATGCTTTGTTTTGTATGGCTTACCACTTCATTATATTTGTTTCTGAGAGGGTGGGCAACGAGGGTGGGGAGGCATAGTTTAAGGTGGAGAAGAGGAACTGTTTGTACAGGATGTTAAGGGATTCTTTTTCTTGTCAAAATCTGGACTAGTTATTGTACTGAGGGTATTTAGTTTACATGTTGCTTCATGATGATGCTTTTTGTGTGGGGATTGAAAATCATATGTGTATCATATGTGATGCAATGAGTGCATTTAGTTTGCATTGGTTCTGTTTTGATGCTTTTAGTGCAGGGAGTGAAAATCATGTGTATGATATGTGATGCCAAGATCAGTGGGAGTCATTGTCCATGAAAGGTGACTGAAGGGTGTAGGTTGGATTTGTGTTGGTATATTTCTCTCACCACTTCAGGTAGTAGATGAGGTTAGGAGAGGTTTTAATATCTTCAGTTCATATTTTACACTGTTACATACTTTTACATTAACTCTAGATTTTTTCATGATATACTTAATCCTCATTACTGTCATGCCCACCAACTCTAAACACTATAGCATTGCACAACAAAATCATTAATTATTCAAAGCTAATCAGAACAGCCTGCTCCAGTATCACATTTCTCATACAATAAAACTTAGTGCTCCAAATTATGCTCTTCAGGTTTAAATCACTGTTGCTGAGTGATGATGTCTTGATCATCGATACCTTTTGTTATCCATACACATAATTTTGATTTTAATATTTCTCATCCGACATTTTACTCTTCACAGTTTTCCTGATGTGTCACTCTGGTAACAGAGTCAGTCTCTTACATCTCTCATACATTGTAGCTAGCTTCCAGCTAAGTGATATTCATCAGGGCCTTCTTTTGCTCAGTTACATCATTACTTTGCACTTGGTTTGAATCTCACCATCCATTTATCAGACCAACTCTAGATTTTGTCCTAGTATCTTTGTAAGCTGATACAGTCATTTCCATTCCTTAATTCTCTCATGTTGTTGGCATCATCGAAAAACATGTTTCAATATGAGTCTAGTTCTTCAAGCCCAAGGATGAGTCCTTTGGCATTCTACTTGAAACTACAGCCCATTTTTAAGTGCCTCCTTCCTTCATCCTTGTTCACTTCCACATAGGTATTCCTCGATCCGGTGAACGAGTTTGTCCCTCATTCCTGCCTGAAGCTTTAGTTTCTTAATCAGTCTCTAATGGGGTGTAGTGTCAAAGGCTTTCTGGCAGTCAAGGAACATTTAGTCTCCCATCTATCTTTGCTTTTACGTTAGGCTTTACTTTACTTAAAGTCTCACCCTGTTACTAGGCTCAACTTGTCATAAAGTCTCACCCTGTTACTAGACTCAACTTGTCATAAAGTCTCACCTTGTTGTAAAAGTCTAGACTCACTTTGTCATAAAGTCTCACCCTGTCATAGAAATCTAACAGATTCATGATGCATGATCTCTTTTCTCTGAAACCATGTTGTTTTCCGGTTAAGAAGTTTCTCCTTTGTAAGTAATCATTAATTTTTTCATAATCTTATCAGTGTTTTATAAACCATACATGTTAATGAAACAGACATGTAGTTTAGTGCAGTCTCCTTTCTTAAGGTTAGGCACATCTGCCCTCTTCCACATCTTTGGAACTACTCCATCCTTGATTGTCGTACTAACCAGTACTGGGAGAGGCCTAATCAGAGCCTTCGCATATTCCTTCAACACCTGTGGGGAGACTATCAGGTACAAAGTTTTTAAACAGGTCAATTTTTAATAGCATGATTATGTCATTTAAATTTTTACTTTCCAAGAGTTCTTCTCCCACCCACATTTCTAGTATTATTCTCTATTGTGAAAATACTTTTAAATTTATTCAACTCCTCACATATATCCATGTCTTCTTGAAAGGTAATTTTCTCTAAGCCCTTTAGCCTCATTAGTTGTTACTTAACTCATAGGCTGCTTGTAATGAATGTACAGAAAAGCTGGGTCTTCTTTTGCCCTGTCCACAGTGCTCTTTTGAAGATCTGTTTTCTCTTCCTTACATACCTTACAGTACTCATTTCTCATTCTCCTGTCTTTCCAATGGCATCCAACTACTAAGATGTTTGCATCTCTTCCAAAGAATTGTACATTCCTGAGCTTCAAACTTTTTTGTATTTTTGTTGAACCATGCCTCTTT
Source organism: Panulirus ornatus (assembly GCF_036320965.1). NCBI lineage: Eukaryota > Metazoa > Arthropoda > Malacostraca > Decapoda > Palinuridae > Panulirus > Panulirus ornatus. Next base: position 11,313,740 of record NC_092288.1, on the reverse strand, counting down.
CCACTTAATTTTTACTCCTCAGTTGTTCCATGTTACCTACATTCAGACCCCATCATACATCACTGAACCTTCTATAACACTGATCTATATTCTTGTGGTAGAACTATTGTTATCCCTCTGCACTCTCAAAGAACTGGATCAGCAGTATATAGTTACTACAGCTGTATTTCCAATTAAGGTTTTGTGCTTCCCTTTGAGTCCATAAGCCTGATTAATTGTTCTTTAAGCAATAATGCTGTATGCTATAGTGCCATTTATACCTCTTCCAAACTATATTGTAGAACTCTTTCACTTTTTGGCATTTCAAGTTGAACCATGCTTCTTTCCACTTCATTTCCCCCCTCTTTTAATGTTCCTTTTACCCATGTTCTGACTTTTTCTTTGGAGACTTCATAAAACCTTCATTAGCACTGGTCTACTTTTGATGTAGAATACTTAAAGAAGTTGATTAGCTATATGTTTACCTCACTGAAGAGTGTTGCCATGGCCACTCCTTTGAGGGAGTTCCAATTGAAGAAGGCATCAAAGATATAGATGGATAGACAGATATATAGATAGAACTGTATGTCCTATTATGGTCCTGTGCTTCCTTTGATCCCCCCTGTTGTTTTCTCCTTCACCAAATACCATATTTTGTAGCATATAAGATGCTTATTCTATCAAAATACTGTGTGTCAGAAGTCACCTTTAATCTAGTACACTGAAAATCAGATCTAGAATGACTATACCAGTGTTACTGGCCTGGATTTCAAGTCCTATCACTTGATATATGGCATCTCACAACCTCTGTATTTAGTAAAGCAGTAACTTTGTTTATGATCTTAAATAATTCATTCAATGCAATTTTGTTATCACTTATCTGGTATATAGGGAAAGTGATAATTCATCAGTTCATAGCAGTCATTATAAGCATGAGTGATGAATTTCCTGGATTTGGAGAGAATAAAAGTCAATGGAATTTCCTTTTCATTATTATTTAACATCTGATATACAAGACACTGAATATTCATTGGTAAAAAGATCATGATCAGAATACATTTCATATAGGGTAATGCTAACAGTTTCTTTTTGTTTTTCTTTAAGAATGAAGGGATGCTTTGGTTCATGTTTTATCAGCTGTTTTATGAATAACAGTACAGTATCTATTTTACCTGAAATGTATTCCACTTATACAGAATTAGTGCTTCATCTTTCATGCATATCTATTAAAGAAACATTAAACCCTTATATACAGTCAATTATTTTTTCCAAAATATTCCCATCTCATTCAGGGGTGCTCCTCATACATCAGACCATCTAATATACTGTAAAATATGGTAGTTAACATCAAGTACTACAAGATCACTTTTTCCTGAAGATGCTTCATATTTGATGTGTTCTGTTTCCATGCTAGTTTGTGTAAAGACAAGGTTAAGCAGTGATAGTATCATCCCTGCTAGATCTCATGATGAGCTGATACAGAAGTTCTGTACAGATTTGAGGAACTTGCATCTCCATCTTTCCATTTCCATGAGCACCTAAGTTCTCCCAGTCTAAATTGCTGTTACTTAAATCTCCCATTAACAATAATTTACCAACTTCATAAAGGGAGTGTCTCTGCCTCCCTGACCATCATAATGGTTCCTTCATTGTTATCAATGTAAGTTCCTTCATTGTTATCAATGTAAATCTGCTCTGGGTCGCTATCGTTCATTGAAGGGTTGTAGACTTACTGCACAACTGTAATACACACACTTAAGTTGAATATATATTCAAACATATCATTCACTGTCACATCATCACTCATGTATAATTATAAGCATGAATGGGGATCAGTAATGATAATGAATTAGTAAATACGTATAATACCATTACAAAAGTCATAATGAAACTACATAAGCATCTTCAGAAGTAATGGGGATGTGAAACGAGGTGGAATTTGTACTATTATGAAAAGAAGCAAGTTCATAAAACATTATATAAACAAGGAGGTGACAACACCACCTGGGGAAACGTCAACATCAGGCTGTGTACTGCTTACAACTTAATTAACAATATGTTTCCTCCACAAGTTTGTTATTTCTCTCTCTGTAAGCTGAGGCCTGTTTCACTTATTTCTTGGTTGTTTTATTGTTTTTATCTGATGTCTATTATTTCCTGCGGGAAATAGCTTTTTCATTTTGGCTAAGATTCTCTTCTGTTTTATCAAAATTTGTTTTTACTAGCTCTTCTGAACACAACTCGGATTACACTGTGTTATTCAGGTATGTTTCAGAAATATTTCTGTGTATTTCGGAGATCTGTCATAACCCTTTTCTTCCATTTCCATAATACATTTGTGGTGCCCCTAAACAGTTAACCCGCCACTGAGTGATGTTATACATCATCTGTCAGTCAAGTTTAATCCTAAACACTGTAAGAATTTCATTCATGTGACTTCTTTCACGTACTTAACATTACTATAGTGTCGGCTACCATAAATGTCACCACACCTAACATACTATGACTTTGATTTACATGAATTGCCTGCCATTCTGTAAATGAAAGAGTCCAGATGATCTGGATTGTCTGACGAACACTTCCCGTTACTACTCATCAATCTCCTGTGTAACTGGACATCTACTTTAACAGTATTTATGAGATTACTTTTTACTAAACATTCTCCTTACCTGTCAGGCAACAATTTCAGCAGAGACAACCTCTACCAAGAGTGAAAGGTCCGTTGCCTCAGGTGGGATTTCATTTGTTGACAAAATATCATCTGACTGTGACACACACAAACCATAGAAAACGAATCGCTGTGGCAGGGACTAAAGTATTTCTGTAGAAGTGAATTAAAATGCACATCTAAATACCTACTGTATACATACCAGGGAAAAAGAAAAAGGAAGAGATAAGAGAAATGGGTAATGAAGAGCAAGTTTCTATTTCAGACCAGTGCACTACGCGGAACGGAATGGTAGATAAGCTAATACACAGGGAGTGACCGATGAAAAGGCGAGGTTTCCTGCCCTACCCTGAACATTATTTTTTTTTTGTTGCATATTTTCCGGAAGGAAGTTGGTTTTAAGAGGGATAGACAGAACAAATGAAAAAACTGAGGGTCGGGGATATGAAGAAAGTTTCAAAAAAAGGTGCATGGAAGAAAATTTTCATACAATGGTCATAGTTATTTTGGACAGGTAGATTATAGACTAGTGCAGCGGAAGATACGAGGAGGAGAGGTAGACTGCAGAAGAGGTGGATACATATACTGAGCAATAGCCTAGCAATTAACAAGTGATTATATAAATTCTTAGCTGAAACATGTACAGTATGGATATCGGTGATTCTCGACAAATTGCATTTATCAGAAGTCATTTGCTGGCATTCTTTCTTGACTGGAAACTTATAAGAGTTCCATTTTGTCATAGGAAATGAAAGTATAGTGACAAAGTTACCTTTAATGACTTGCAAGACAAAAAAAAAATAGCGTATAGTAATATCTAAGTAAAACAAATCTATATTACCCTTGATCTGAATATAAATAACCTAAAGCAACATTTATATTAAATTTATGAATATAGCTGTATTTTATATTCCAGTATTATATAGTAACAGTATAGTCTTCAAACATTAAACATGAACAGACAAATAGAATTAAGACAAAGTAACAAATTTACAACTCATGAACAAATAATTTTTGTTGAAATTTTACAATCCAGGTAACTGAGACAGCCACATACATTTCATATTAATCTCAAAGCATGTAAAGTATCAAAAAAAAAATCACAAACAGACGGAGATAATATCAAATTTACAGCTGTCGTTTAAGTCCTCACACCTAGGAATAAAGGCAACTATTTAGGAACCTTAAATCAAAAGTAATCACTTCCCACATTAATTTTGGAGCCTTTTGTCAATTTACGCGTATCATGTCTTGAATAGGCATTTTTTCGAGATTCAAGGGGAGTTTATTATCTGGGGCTATATACTGGTTCCTAGGCGGTTTCCTGCATGTTCGGGTCGCTGTCCTTTGTTCCCGCAAGTTCACCCACATCTCGTTCATGTTTGACACAGTCTATCTTGGATCCAACGTTGTTATTATTAACTGCGTTGTTATTATTAACCGCGTTGTTATTACTAGCTGCATTATTATTATTAGCCACATTGTTGTTGTTCAGAAGGTATGGATTGATGTAGCTGAAAACGTTCGTCATGGCTGGATTCAGATAGTTCGCCCACATGGAACTATCGAGCCCTGTGTTGGCCTTATCTCCCCACAAAGACATCATCATATAATAGTTGAGCATGGCAGGCGACATGGTGGAGTTCAGGGGAACACCGATGGGAGTAGTGGGGCAAGCTGGTGTTGTTGGTTGGCCCGTCCTGGCTTGTTGCAGCCCGCCCCACAGGTTGAAGGGTGTGGTGGGCCGTTGTGCAGGTGTAGGCCTGCGCACAGGGACCTGACCCTGGGAGAGGTGCATTGGCATCCCTGAGACTGAGGTGGACGCTATGCCAGCGAAGCGGTGGGCTCTGGAGTGGGTGATGAGGGGGTCCAATGAAGGAAATGCCGCCTCACACAATGCACAGGCATAGGACACTTCTGCGTGCAGAGCCATATGACAATCAAGGTTGAGACTGAAGGTGAACAGTGAATGACACACACCACATCGAAATAACTGCCTACCACTCTCGTCCTCCTGGGGACATGGAGCATCGGTGCTGGTGGAGGGGCCCAGATGGAGGGCCCTCTGGTCGTACAGGGCGTCACGACCATGCAGTTCCAGCAAGTGCAGCTCCAAGTACATGATGCCGATGAAGGACCCGCCACAGAGTCCACATTCGCAGTAGTCATCAACGTCACGTGAGTGGCCCTCCCGGTGCAACTGCTGGTGGGCGTCTCGACCATGTGTAGTGAGAAAAACCTGCGTGCAGTGGTTGCAGGGAGCGCCTTCGCCTCGATGGGCAGCCTGGTGCGCGTTCCACCCCGACCCAGTGACTGCTACGACTCCACATTCCGTGCATACGGCACCAAACTCAATTCCAGCTCCTGCGGGATTTTTAGCAAAGGGAAAGTCGTCCAGTCCAATTGATGCTGTGTTTCCAGAGTCCAGCCGTATTTTCCTAGGGCTTGGGCCTCCTTCTTTCTCACTGCAACTGCGAGATCGTCTATGGCCTTTCCCACGCTGATTTTGCTGTCGGTCCTCACCTTCCACGGATGCCGGCGTCCTGACAGCTGCCGTCTGGCTGCGTGTCACCATCCTGGACGGAGGTGGGGGAGTTTTGCGGCTACCACCTACACTTTCCTGACCCCGCGCTGCGATCTTGGCCTCACCCTTTCCACTCTCTCTGCCATCTGACGTGCTGCTGGAAACGATGTTAACCAAGCTGTTGGTCATATTCTTTAATGTGTTACTGGCCTTACTTACTTGGGTGTTGTGTGTTCCACTGCTAAGGACGTTGGCTATATTTGATGAACTGTTGGCAATACTTTTTAGTACGCTGCCTATACTGTTTGGGATGTTGGGTATAGTGCTTGAAGTGTCAGCAGCACTGCATGTGGTGGTGTTTGCTACACTAGCTGAGACAGTGGCAGGTCTGAGGTGAGGCAGACTGCTGACGGTGTTGGTGGCCGTAGACACTGTGCTGTGCGGTATGTTAGCGTTGCTGACACTGGAAAGCTCTCCAAAGGAAGGCACGCTTTGTGAGGAACTCTGATAGTTGGAGAGGAAGAGGGTGGGTCTGAGGGAGTGGAGGGTCGTGGGCACCATCATGGTTCTGACAGTAGGGCACACTCCTTTTGCCAGTCCCGTAGTTGCTGTCTGCTGCTGTTGGGGCAGACGAACGCCATAGTAAGCCAGCTGTCCCCGTGGGCCCAACATGGCTTTGAGATGCTGCTGTTGCTGTTCCTGCATGCCTAAGGAGCATAAGGAAGTATGTGTCCCTAGAGAGTTTCACCTAGGCCCACTGCTGTCAACCATTCGGTGCGCTGTTCACCTGTTGATAAACATTAGATTTGTATATAGATAAGAGGTAGACATACAGATAAACATTAGATTTGTATATAGATAAGAGGTAGACATACATGACATTTAAAGAGTAGGTGTGTGCAAATGTGTCCGTTGTTTGTTTATTCCTGATGCTACCTTGCAGCGCACTGGAGTTTGATCACATTCACTAAGAGAGATCACAGGTGAAAGAAGTGTGATGGTTTGTGTTAGTGTAGAACATCTATGGTTTCTTCACAATTAAAGTTACATCTTGAGCAAGACGGGTCCTGTAATATGTCTGATCTGTGTCTTTTGAGTTGCAGATATGAGCAGTGTCCAGAATACAAATGAGAAAGTCTCTCGTGCATGCCTGAGGAGTGTGGTGTCAAAGGGTGTTGTCTGATGCGGTTGAATTTACGTCTGGTTTGGGGGTTAGAGGCAACTGTGACATAACTAGTATCTTATGACTTCATTCTTCCGAACACAAGGGATTTGGTCTAGTATACACGCTCTTTACGTGGGCCTGGTGTTAAGGCCACAACTTCCACATTAACCACTCTCATTCAAATTACCCATCTTAGTACTAACACTCGATCCCTCGCATCTGAATTGCTGACACTCAGTTCCTTACAGAATATTGTCTTCCTCCCTCACTCCTGTTACCAGGTGCATACGCACAAACAGTCCGTAACCCTCACTCCTGTTACCAGGTGCATACGCACAAACAGTCCGTAACTAAACTAACTCACCCTAACCTAGATTTTAAAAGCTTAAACAATACTCATAATGACAGAGATACTGAACATTTTTCCCCTAACATGTAAAGTCACAACCGCTAGAATACAGTTGGTTCTACCACACCGTTATGTGTGCGCAAATACATTGACCCATTACAGCAAATTCCGGCTAGTCAAGGAGAAAGTTCGCTAGGATGAGTACTCCATGATGATTAAATTTTAATCGTACCAGAAGTCGGTAAGAATTCTACTGCTGAAGTACGCACACTTCAGTAACTGCCTGGCTACACATAATACACCTCACCTGTAACTTAGTCTATTACGGTGTTCAGGATGATAATATAATAAGGTGCTGAAAATAATATTAGTAAGGTAACTTTACTGGTAGTGTATATTGTTCGGTACGTTTTTCATGGCACGATACAGTAGAGGGCGAATTTCGGTTACGATTTTCTTACCTAACCTAACCTAAGGTAAACTGAAATGTTTATCACAAAAATTCCTGCTTTAAGTCTTCTTGTATTTGTTTCATGCCAACAATAATCAAGACTAAAATCCTTTGGAAAAGAAATTCGCCGTTGAAACTTATTTTACTACTCTAGGTCCTGTGCCTGTAGATCGATATTTCATGAATAACAAATAGAAAGTATTTTCTCTAGTATGTAAGATGAACAGCTTACATGGCAAGTTCAACATTACCCACAACATTTGCAATGACGATTAATGTACAAACAATACGGACCTTTTTTTATTTCTATATTTACGAGTAAATTTGGTGTTACCATTTTGTCGGGCCCTCGTCTTTAGATACCGAATCCCCTCCATGGATTAAATGATGCAGTATGGTTACCAATGATGCTACGTTAATGGTTTTTCCGTTAGATAGTTACGTAATCTACGTACATAAGTTACGAAAGAAAAGTTCACTTTTCTTTACCATTCGTTGCAGCAATAATGTAGCCTATACAGACGTTTGTTTAAATGGAAAAGCAGTTTCATAGGATCAAGATCATGTTTCCAGTTACATCTCTCAGTTGCTGCTAATCTCACACTGCATTTGAAGACTATGAAGAGGTTAGGTGTTTTTCTTTTGACATTATATGCGAGATCAGATTAGTTTCCTTAGCTAATTCGTCGCAGATTCGGCCATTAACGAATTCAAACAAATCCATCACAACATCATGTTCCGTACATTTTGTTAGTAGGAATGAAGTACTTTTACTACTGTTATGCATTTGTTTTTGAACATAAAAAAATCACCCTCTCAAGGAAAATCAACGTAATTCACGACGTATTTGTGAACGTTCATTACCAAAATATGCCTGTTTCCATCGACAGTATTATCTGAAACGTGGGCAAATTAGAAAAAGAAAACATGTGACGTATCATGGCCAAGCAACACGTAATAAAGCATAAGTAAAACCTTCCCATAAAAACGCCTACTTTTAGTCATATGCTTCTTACAGATATTTGCACTTAAAGCCGAACCAGTGTCCAAGAACGATAGGAAATGCAATTTGCAAGTTAAAGGCACTAACAAAAATATGCACGTGAAAGAAGTCATTAGACATGCTACCATGCACCCTAACTAACGGTTCCAGAACGTTAAAAACAGCCAATTATCATTTTAGAACCGTCAGCAGTCTCAGCATGGCTCCTCATGCATATCTCAATGTAGTAATATGTCACCTTACCTTAAAAGACGCCGTAATAACAATGATTTTTATGGAATGAACATCCTAGCTTGTTTGTTGACGAGGCTGCTAGTGTGCTGTGAACTATAAACGAAAAGATGGGTCGAAGCATTTCGAACCTCTCCAAAACAAGTTTCCCGTTAAGTGAAGATTTATCCTGTATCGAGGTTTCAAAAGTTTCATTGTATGACTGAAGCAAATAACGAAAAGGATGTCACATTGAAATCTTTTTAGTATAGTTTAAACAAAAGGTTTTTTTTTTCTAACCACATTCCAAAGCGTAATGTGCAAGAAAGTATGAAGGGCATTTACGCTTTTCTTCTTTATGAAATTTTTTCCTTTATTGGCAACTTTTCGAGTCTTTTTCTTCCGAACCTAACGTAGGATTATTGTTTGGGAAAAAAGAAAACTTTAGTTTATGTAATGAGAGAAAATGCTCTTAGATGCTAAATACTTCTAATGTCGAGAAAACTGACCAAATTAGATATTGAGTACACTAAACAAAACCAGCAGGAATCTGGATTTCACTTGCGGTTCGTTCGTATATAGTTGAGTTGACAGAGCTTCATCAATGATTGTCGAAACGTGAGCTTTTAATACCACGCTGAGATTAAATGTGCGTTTCTCGTGGATAGTTATTCTGAGATAAGCCTTGGAATTAGGAAAAGTACTTATATCATGATTCGTATTTATTGTAACCTCAGACTATAATGGGCATGACTATATTAACTATGTTCATGGAAGAGAAAATAGTAAGGTGATCTGACCACATCTTAAAGCTTTTTAAACCAGTTTGATGACGTAGACAGTAAGCAGTTCTCAGAAAGAGGAATTGATAGAACAACCTCATGAAATCAAGAAACTTATTTGAAGTGTATTTGTATAACATAGTAATAGTTGATGTATGAAAAAAAAAAATGAGCGACAAAATCGTGAAAGTGAACATCAGACATAAGTTAAAAAAGCTGCAAAGGTAATGGAAAAAGTTCGAGTTGGGACTGCATGAATATAGAACTCCCTCCCTGTACAGTACAAAGAGGCAAATATGAGTCAGCCGGATATTGCTGCCTAACAAAGAAACTACAGTCAGCTGGAATCCTCGTTCATTAACGGTCACGTAGGTTAATCGGAGTTGCTGATATGCTAAATACTTACTGTTAAGAAATGGACATAGTGGTAAGATCATTTGGATGTTATACACACACACACACACACACACACACACACACACACACACACACACACACACACACATATATATATATATATATATATATATATATATATATATATATATATATATATATATATATATATAATTTCATTGTAGGTGGCCTGGTTAGGTGAAGCTGTAGAATTGGGTCAGGAGGGTGGGAGGAAACATGCCGACCGCGCACCATCTCCGGAAGGATTTCCGTTGTGTTATCCCGTAGAGTGGCTTTGCTTATGGTTCCCTATTAGGAAAAAAAAAAACCCGCACTAGTATATATCCCTCAACTTTTATGCAACATGGTTCGGTGAGAACACGATGCACAATTTTAGGACTACATCGACGCGTTATTTGTCTGTAACCACGTTGTTTTATCGGTGGAAAATGTCTTTGATTTCCAGTAGTCATGTCAAAGAAGGGTCGCCACTGCGTCTCACCTCGGATCTGGAGGTGTATCCGTGTCATCACGCCGGATGCTTACAGAGCATCCTTGTAGAAGGTCGTCATTGTTAAGCTTCTCACCCTGAATCTAGCATTGCCAACAACACTTCTTAACAAAAAGACTAATAAACGTTTGTTTGGCATCGGTTCGAATTCTAGTTGCGGCAGTCTTTCAGACATAAAGTAGAAATTACTGTAGAATTGTGTGTTCAGTGCAACAAGCTGTTTTAACTATCTTCAGGTTTGTGGCTAAATGTTTTAGGCTTTTCTAAAGTGTATTACGTTAGATTTAAATGTTTTGGGTTTTTCTAAAGTGTATTACGTTAGATTTAAATGTTTTAGGCTTTTCTAAAGTGTATTACGTTAAATCTAAATGATAAGAATGCAGCTGATCCCATGAACACACGGAGTTCGTTGCTACTATTACCCTTTCCACGTTGCTAGAATGTAATGGATGTATTTCAGAAACAAACAAACAAAAAATACAGTGTGCGACCATTTCAGTAGACCAACTATATTTACTGTTAATCAACGGTTATGTTTCAAATGCACTGCTACTTAAAGAGATTCATTATGATATAACAATATTCAGTGATGAAATCCCAATAATATAAACATTTACATTAACACATTCCTTGCTGTTTCAGCAGTGGAGTACGCTGCCCCATCCGTCTTTTGAGGCAGATTAATCAGATTTGTGAATGCGGGTGGAAAGTTAATCATGAGAATTTGTTTGTTGTAATGGCATAAGTCTTCAGGGGCAACTCAACACTGGCTGTCTCAGGCGAATATCCAGGATTTGATCAAGACGGCGAATTATGAAATCGCAGAGAAGAAAAGCTCAGAACAAGAGTGGTATGTAATGATATAAACAATAAGTTTGAGAACTTAGCGGTTTTAAGTCAATTGGATGTTAAATTCTGTCTCTAGTATGAATCAAATTCTCGTAGAAACGAATGAATATGTTGTGCAGAGGTTTACTATATGACGGGCGACAATGTTTGATTAAAATTGGATTTATGATAATTGACAAATTGAAACAGCTGATAGCAATAATCGAGTGAGTTTCTTCTATGAAACAAAATGCTTTTATAGAAAGAGATTTCACTTTAAACTTATGTCAGTTTTGGGAATGTGGTAAAACTTACGGTTGTTTCATTGGTCATTAGGAGTGAATCACTGAAACTGAAATATACGTAGAGATGCATTTATTTTTCCAATCGAGGGACTGAAAGGCTTTGAATGATAGTAAGAATATATTAATCGTCACCAGTATTAAGTTTATTGTTAATTCTATGGCTCAAAGGGGAGCTTGCCCTGTCTCCGTGACTGCCCCCCCCCCCCCCCCCCCCCCCACTCGCACACACACACACACACACACGGTTACGCCTCTGGGCAAGATATCAGGTGAAGTTTTGTTGAAACTGAGTGTGGCAGAAAAGGTATGACAGTGAAAATTGTAGTGAGGGTTGGTGAGAATGTGAGATGAGACGGGGGAGAGAGAAAGAGAGAGGAGAGGTGTGCAGGCTGGGCAGCATTCATACCAAATGCAGTAAATCTGCATGAGTCACACTCACTCCACTCTCCCTGAGACAAAATCACGTGTGTACGCGCTCTCACAGTTTCTCTATTTGTTTCGTTGGTGTTATTTCTATATCATTTCGAGGCTAATAGCAAATGGAAAATATGGGGAAGTTGAATCATAACATAAGATTATTGCTAGCGTTTTGTTCCGCGCGGTTTGATAAGAAACAAAAAAAAGATACTTCTGTTACAGTGGTCGTCCCATAAACAAGTGCGTTCAGTATTCTACAATGTACAAGATATAAAGACAGGAAGTCAATCCTTGAGGTTGTTCATCCGCAACCTAGACTTCGGATGCCTGTTCTTGGTCATTGGTAACCGAGAAATGATTCTAGAACAACACGGTTTCAAGACCAATAGATAACACGATTTCACCGAAGATTACGCTATAACTTCTTTCGATATTGACCTAATAACTGACGTCATAGCGACTCGTATTCAAGTCTAGTCACAAACCAATGTTTGTGGGAGCGGCAGTAACGTATCAGGTATTGAAACAACTGTGGGCAGTCAACTATGGGAGCGGCGCACACCGTGGCAACGTATTGCAACACAACCCACTCCACAGCTCAGGCTGTTTCCCAGACAGCTTCCAGAGAGACAGCCGTCCCATATTGAGGGCCACTCGTGGTGACTGGTCAACTCGTTGCAACCAGGATGTTGATGGTCATCTCGGTCCTTCTCACCCTGGTTTATTCCCACAGTTATAACACCCCCTCGAAATACAAAGCTCTTTTAACTCTGGGTAGTCGAATCAGGGGCTTATATCACTGCAGATGATGTTACTAGGTGAAACAAGTACTAAAGTAACTTCTCTATCACAGATTAATATCTGGTTTTGATGCAATATCCGTAAATAAATAATCCTAAAGAATATGATTTGGCGCCTGTCTGAATCACATTTCCAGCCCATAAGAGCACCAGTATGCAGATTTGTCAAAAGAAAATTACTGTTGCTTTCCCAGATACGCCACAGTGCCAAAATGTGTACTAAGATAGGACCACAGTGAACCGTCCTAGACCACAGTGAACCATCGTGTAAGTGTTGTAGCGGTAAAAAGAAATGATTAAATCGAGATGTGAGGTAGGGCTGTAACTTTATTAGAGCAACAGCAATAGTGAGCCAATGCAAACATGCAAATCCTCGATACGTCACACTCCTGTCTCCAATACGCCACATGCTAGAAGTTGGACGGGCTTCATCTCGATAATACCAAACTTCGTTCCTACGCGTAGATTCGAACAACGCCAAATACTGCGACCATTAATATTTCAAGGCAGAATCGGGCTTTGTAATTTTGCTGTTCACACTAACAGTGTACGTTAATCCTTAGGTCTACCTAACCAAGGCTTCGGTAACCTAGCCAAGTCTTCACGTGCACTAACGTGATCTTAACTAATACCAGAGGTTTGTAAAGTGAGGATCTGTCAAAGGAACGACATCGCTAAGGCTGATAGACACAAACATATTTACCAAAGATAGTGATCAGAAAGTTATGTTTAGGACGACAGGATGAATTACCATGGTGATTTGAATTTCTCAAGGAAGGGAATGACATGTTTCTAGGACGGTTAAGAGATTTAATGTATGTATGGCTAAGGGTAAGGTGCCGGAATATTGGCGGAATGCCTATATTGTGCGGCTGTGCTACCGTATGAATGAAAGGGGGACAAAAGTGAATATTAAAATTACTGGGGTATAAGTTTGGTGAGTATACCAGGTAAAATTGAATGTAATATTGATTTGGAGTGATGGCATGCTCGGGGCATCAGCCTGGGCAGGAACATTGTATGTGGCTTAAGGAGTGGTAGAGGATGAGTAGAGTAGGTTTGTTTTGAAGAATTTGCGTGAGAAATAGAGGAAAAGAAGGCATTTATGGATCTGGAAAAAAAGAACCTATGCTAGAGTTAAGATGCTTTGCGGAAGTTATGAATATACGAGTGACATAGGACGGTGAAAAAGCTGCTTGAAACGGTGAAAAGTTTCTGTGAAAGACTGTGTTCGAGTAGGAAGAAAGTAGTGTGAGTGATCCTAGGTAATGTTGAGTTTGTTTAGTAGGTTTGTTTGAAGAATTTGCGTGAGAAATAGAGGAAAAGAAGGCATTTATGGATCTGGAAAAAAAAAAAACCTATGCTAGAGTTAAGATGCTTTGCGGAAGTTATGAATATACGAGTGACATAGGACGGTGAAAAAGCTGCTTGAAACGGTGAAAAGTTTCTGTGAAAGACTGTGTACGAGTAGGAAGAAAGTAGTGTGAGTGATCCTAGGTAATGTTGAGTTTGCAACAAGGGTGTGTGATTTCACCATGGCTGTTTAAGCTGTACATAGAGAGGTTTGTGAATGAAGTAAATGAGAATGTCTTGGTGAGAGAGGTAGGGATCCAATCTCTTGTGGGTGGAGAGCAAGGAAGGTCAGTTGCTGTTGCCAGTGACAACTCAGGTGGCAAATTCGGGTAAGAAATTGCAGTGGCTGGTTTCTTAGTTTGTGGAAGTTTTTAATGGAAAAGTTGAGGGTTAACGTTAATAAAAGTAAGGTAGAGTTTAATAGGGGATAGAGAGAAACTTTGGTTGGAACGTGATTGAACGGAGAGAACCAGAGGGAAGTGATTTTTAGATACCTTGTTTTTGGACATGGCATTAGATGGAGCCATGGAAGCTACAGCCATAGGATGGGTACGAGGGTTAAGGCCTTAGGTGCAGTGTGGAGTATGGAAAGGTCATTATGTCTGAGATCTAAGGTGGATATGTTTGATGGTATAGTCGTACCGACGTTGTTGCATTGATGCGAAAGCACGGGACTTAGGAATAAGATGTACGGAAGAGGATAGATGTGTTGAAAATTAAATGTTTCAAGACAGTATTTGGTGTGAGGAGGGTTGATCGAGTAAGAAGTGAAAATGTATGAGAGGGTTACGGTAGTGGGCTAAGTATGTATTAGAAAGCTGAAAAAGATGTACTTAAATGGCTTGGACATGTGGAAAGGATAAGAAGCGAGGCTGACTGGTATACATACTATACTATAGTATACATACTAGTATACTAGTATACATGCCAGCAGTGGAGAGAATAAGGACAGTGAGGAGACCGAATTGAACATGGAGTGATAGAGTAAAATATGCATTTACGTACAAAGATACAGAGATATGAGACACCCTTCATCTTCAAATCCTCATCCTTACTTCACCCTCATATCACCACATCCTTATCTTCGCTACATCCTCATCCCTGCACACATGTACATACATACCACTGAACTTTGATCTGAGAAGGTCAAAGGTTCCCTTCCTTACGGCCTTATCTTCATTACATCCTAGATATCTTTTACATGAGACAAATACCGGCCTTGAACTTAGATTCATTGCAGAGGCCGTCTCCACCATAGCCTTATCTTGGCTAGGTTCTAGACCGGCATGAGATTGTCCTTGAACTTGGTTTAAACCCTTTTATGTTCAGTATACTCTCCTTCGCTGTACCCTTACCTTCACTAAGCTAGGTTCAGTACACCCAACTTCGTTACACGCTCTTCTTCACATATCCTTATTTTCATAAAGCTAGGTCTCAAGGTCGGCCTTGAAATTGTTTTACAGATTATTATTATTATTATTATTATTATTATTATTATTATTATTATTATTATTAGTTTCATTATTATCAAAAACATATCGTCACAACCGTTTTCACTATACTCACGAAATAAGTGGTCATTGACTTGAACCTTACACTTCAGGTCAAAGGCCATCCACACTATATCCTAGTCTTTGCCAAACGAACTTCTCGGTATTCCAGGTCGACAAAAACTACTTAGAATTTGAGTTCTATTGACAGAGGATAAACACACAAAACCCGAACTCAATCACTATGATTATGTAAGATTGCCCATAACTTTCATTGAGATTATCACTAACATCTTTAATTTTATCATTATCAGTCATCTTATCGTTGTTTGTAGTTTGTTGGTTTATTATTATTATTATTATTATTGTTATTATTAGTATAATCAATAGTAGTAGTAGTAGTATGTAGATCTTTTATATTATATTTTCAGTGTTAGTGATGTGATATACCTCCTATTCTTTTATTTAAATTACTGATGTTTTGAACATCATGATGGGTTCAGCTTCAAGATTCGTTGGTGATCAGCTGTCGTCTTGTTTAGAATCACTGCCATGATGCCTTTACGCAGATTTTTATTTTCTAGACTAATCCTTACTGAAATAGAAAAGCAGATTAGCGAAGTTTACCCTAAAATCTGTATTGATACCATTTTCTATAAAGATAATCTATTTTCTCAAGAATTGTAGAATTTATATTTATTCTTGTTATTAATAGAGCTATCTAGAGAGAATACTGATAGGTGTGGTATAAAACATTTCATAGTGCATATAAAATGTTAAGAGTGAAAAGTATTGATTGCTTTGAGTAGTAGGAGGGGAGGGAGCGGGCGTTTCTCACTGGCTGGTGCGTTGGCGAAGGCGCAGTCGTGGCGCAGCATTGTATCGAATTTTCGAACTGTCGTACAGTCGGCTGTCTGCCATCTTCTGTGGTGATCGAATGTGAGTGACCGTGTGAGACCAGTGTGCACATAATTAACCAAAATGTCGGGGAACGTGGGGATGGAGCAGCTCATCCCCATCGTGAACAAACTGCAAGATGCCTTCACTCAGCTGGGCGTCCACATGCAGCTGGATCTGCCACAAATTGCTGTGGTTGGTGGCCAGTCAGCTGGCAAGTCCTCCGTCTTGGAGAACTTTGTTGGGCGGTAAGTGGGCAGCCATATCTCGTAAATAATTGGTTATCTGTAGGGTCATTGTGGGAAATTATGTAATTCTGGTGTCGTTTGTGCCTTAGGGTAGGTGGGAATATAGGAAAATGTTATCATTGTGGGTGTAGGCGGACGAACGGGGGGCGGATCCTATTAGTGGCTATGGCTTACCTGCCTTAATATGCTTACTGCTTCTCATATCTTCCACCACAAGGGAAGCTGGCTCCTACTCATTCATGTGAAGTGAAATATGATTATTCTCTTCTCTTATTATGATTCTCATTACAGTCAACTTTTCTCCTGTAAGATCTTTCGGTGAGTGATGTTGTGACGTCAGTGTCATGTTTTCTGATTGTTTCCATCATGCTGGTTCTGGCAGCGGCTCTGGAAGCCTCCCTCTGAACCACCACTAGGTGCTGGCAGTCTAGTGCTGAGGAACCTGTCAAGTGTACAGTATTTTTAAAGCAACAGAATTAATTAAGGATGCATTTGATTTTTGCTTCCAATGCATAACTTTAATTCCATTACAATTATATTTGTTGGCATATTTAGGTGCTATAGTATGATTTATCACATCAATTTATTTTTGATGAAGATTTATGTTTTCTTTCTCGCTACTAAAGTACAGAAATATCAGCTGATTTACTCTGGAAAAAATGAAAAAATAACTCATGAAATGATAGTGGTGTAAGATATAAAAAAATATAAGAAATATAACTCCCCTTGCATTACCTAACTAACCTTTTATGAAAAATTGTTTTTAAGGGGAGTTGATCTGAAGGTAGAAATGAGAAACTTTAGTAATTGTTTTCTTTTCTTGCACCTCTTTGTTTGTAAATCATCATCCTTCTGAAGAATAATTATTGGTCTTTTGAGATTCGTAATATGCATGCTGTGTGTGAAAAGATGATTATTAACTTTACTAAATCGAACAGTAGTGGCACCATTGCATAGAATGAATTGAGCTTTTTCACACATCTTATTAAGAACATACAAATCCCTGTCGTAAAAAGTTTATTTTTATAGAATAGGATGTTTATAAAGAAATGAAGACCAGGAAAAGTGGTAGGTTAGAAATCAAACTAATCAACCTTCCTTAATCTATGACCAAAGAACTCCAACACCACAACCTTGTCCTGCTTCAGCATGGCCCTGGACAGTGTATAGTCATCTTTCAGACTCACTAAATTTCTGAAAGTCTGCATGTTGGAAAGAGGTTCCAGTATGAATGTTTCTGTTTCAGGTTTTATTATCACCTAAAGAAAAGGTAATTTTACAGCTTTCACCCCACAGAAATTTTTTGGTCAATGATGAACCTTACCGTACTCAACTGAACCAGGGAATGAGTGTTCCTAGTCAAGGGCTTCTAAAAACACATCTATTGATTGCATATAACAGAAATTTCTTAACTTCTGTGGAGTGTAATCTGAATATATGAAAGAAAATTATTGAAAACTTCTTATACAGTAAGTAATTATAAAGAGAAGAATAATCAATTAAGGGTGTAGCTGTGCACTGAGATTAGATGTCGATACTGAGATATTTTGTTTGGCAATGGTAGGTATTCACCAGGTATGGTATATAGTAGCATTGAGACTGAAGTAAAAGTTGTGCATGATTGTTAGTATTATATATTATTAAAAAAGACAACAGTGGTGAGGGGTTAGGGATAGTAGTGATTATATGAGGTTAATAGATGTAAATGGAAAAACTGTTAAAAAAATCTGTTGAATGTGAAAACCTTACATGACCCATGTAGCTGCTGATATATATCGTGTTTCAATATGTTTGTTGAAATATAGCTAGCATATCCATTAATAAGCACTGCAACAGACTGAATGATCATTTGTGCCAGCACTTAACTTCTCCACAAGCAGCCATTCCATGTGGTTCGTGGCAGTAGAACACATTAATATTAGTATATGTCTTCACTATATCTTGACTGTTAGGGTAGTTTAGGTTGGGTTTTTGTTGGTTTTTCTTCAGGATATTATCTCACCCTTACAGAGTAGCTCCATGTTGTCCTTGCAGTTTATAACTCTCACTAGTGTTATTGTGAATTGTGTCATACTAAGCTATGACACACTAATCGCACTTCACACCATTAAGTATATACTCTAAATAGTTCACTGCTGTGAAGAACAAAGTCACTCATCCAAAGCTAATTTTGCATCATAGCTAAACTGATAATCAGCGAGAAGAGTAATGCAAACATGGTAAAATATTGGGCTAACAATAGATTGAAGAAATTCAGGTCAAGACTGAGTTATCTGAAACATTACTGAAAGTGAATATGGCCTTTGATGATAGCTGCAACAGCTTTTATTCTCTAGGGAAAGTTTGCATATCCGGTTATGGTGCATGGAAAGTATACATAAAAAAATGGTGAGGTGAGGATGATTCTGTAGATATAGCTTGGTGAAACGATTCTAGAAATCAAGAGAACCTATGAAATCCTCTTATTATGTCACCTAGCAGCTGATAGTTTAAATGCTTATTAATTTGACAAAATGTGCTTATCATGGGTCTGTTTTACATCCAGTTGCTGAGTGCTTATATGTGTGTGTTTGGAGATCATACACATTCGGACATTTGAATGCTTCTTATAATTTACTATGTAGTAAGACAGTAGATGACAATATCATAGTTATATTACACCAGTAGCAATGGAAATAAGGTAAATCCTAGTATATTTCACCTATAGCAATGAAAATAAGGTATATCCTAGTACTAGGCAAAGGTAGGTGATGTCGACATTGGTTCTGTGATGAAATTCTAGTTTGGATGTACCTTAACCTCTAAATGTTTCTTGTAATATTAGTTTACTTTGTAGAGAATATGATAGAGTGGTCCTGTATTGATTTGTGATGTTAATTTTCATCTTCCAATGATAACGGTGAGTAGGGTTGTGAAGATCAGGGAAAATAAGAGGCTAATGTAAAAGTTGAAGGTGGCGGGGAGAAGTCAGCAAAACTTATAAAAGCCTCACTTAATTTCCCTTAACTGCTAAGACTTGGCTAGATTTTATGAAGTATGGGGAAAACATACGAATATGAATAGTGAGGTATTCACAACCAGGAATTCTCCGTGTGTGTTGCACCCTATGGTCATTGGTGAAATGGTGAAGAATGTTTGCTAGAAATAGTTCATTTTGTGCTTCACTTTCTGGAATTCATTTGCATGGAAACTGCACAAACTTCCCAGCATTTGGATTTAAATGATGGACCAGACCATATTTTTCTGATGTCAAAATTTGGTACATTTTGTCTGAGGTAAGGTTTCCATAAGATTTTTTGATTTCTTCACGTGTTTTGCAGGTCTCCCTAAATGCTGAAGTACAGCTTAAGTACTGAATGCAAAGAAACACTTACAATTAAATACAAACAGAATGCAGAAGAGCTGGGGAAATAAATCTTTGAGTATATTATATATAAAGCCAGCTAGCTATAGGAAATGATGTTATGGCAAAATTTTGCTTTTATGTGATGTTATGAGAGACTTGTTGGGCGGTTGTGCCAAATGCACATCACAAGCTATTTTAGATATTTTCGCAGCAATCACCAGAACCATAAATTTCCCTCAGCTGTACACAGTAGCAGAAATAAAGGCAGAAATATTCCATTTGATTTATCATGTGAATATTGCATAACATTGTGACTGTGAATCTCGTTAAAATAAATATTACTTCGTCACATCATTAGAATGAAGAGTGCAAAACAAAGCCATAAAGATAACAGAAAAGCAGTAAATTGCCAGTAAAAGCATAAATTTCTCATTTGATAGGCTTCAGAAGCATTGCAAGTATGTATTACCAACCCTACGTTACTCCTCTAGTATTGGTTTGTATTTCACTGTTTTGGTGTTTCACCTATTTTTACTGTGAGGAACCCCATAATGCTATCCTTAGTTTTCCTTTCCAACCCTCAAAATACTTGATTTTTGAACTTTAAAAAGTACTGTAAAAAGTATTTCATCAATTGCTTTCATGGGACATGGGTTGAAATTTTTTAGATGTTTCAGCAAATTTTGTCAAAAAGGCAGCAGTAAGGCCTGAGTGTGAAGTGAGTTGCCACGGCTCGTATTTTATCATATGTAAGTCTTTTGCCTTTATCATCAGTGGGATTCACTGATAAATTGTTCATGACAGCAGAACTATAAAAGTTTGTGAAATTACCAGCTGCAACAATCAGGTACAGTTTTGTCAAAGTTAGGTGGGCAGTAGAAACACTGCCTTCAGTTTTGCTTGAAATCTTCTTCTGCCTCATCTTAATGAAGTGTCAGGGATGAGAGTCAGATATCCATAAAATCATTCTCTACACTATATAAAGGTAGATCATCATGGTCAAGTAATTCAGGATAATCTTGTGCTTAGTCCTATAAATCTAGTTAAAACCACATTAATTCCTAGAAAACTCACAAAGATATGTTGTCATTGGCATAGCTTGAGGATTAATGACAGTGGGGATAAATTAATATGCACTGCTGTTTCAGCCACCTCCTAGGCTTGGTGTGAAGTGTTGAAAAAGAGGTAAGACACTGGGTAAACATCCATCTAAAGGTGTTTAACTTGCATGAATAAACATTTAGAAACATAAAGAGGTTAATTCCACCTCTTCCTAGATCTTTGTAGCCCCTTACAGTTGTCATATCTATTGTAATTTTTCTCTGTACTTATTTGCCATTTTGTGTTTAGTGAGGGGAAACCCAGAAATGGACAGAGAACAGCCTCATTGTCTTACATCCATTCTCCACCTGTCGGTTAGAATGCACCATCACCAAAGTCTCATATCTACAGCTAAGGGATGAGTCCATTGATAGCACATTTCCCCCTGTATGCAGCATATCTCTAATTCATTGATCCCGTGCCTGCCTTACACCCTCCTTGCATGTTGAGGCCCTCATAAATCAAAGCATCTTTCACTTCAACCTTTCACATAGCCCACAGTCTCTTTCTCCTTGTTCCTTCTACTTCTAACATGCATACCCACCCAGTCAGTCTTTCGTCACTTACCCTCTTTATATTTCCAGACCATTCCAGCACATCCCCCTCAGGACTATCTTCCATGTTCTGTACCACATCATTTTTTGCTCATGGTATCATTTATTGATCGATCAACCTTCCTTACACCACATATTGTCCTCAAGCATTTTCTAAGACACACCCGAGCTAATATTTATCTTGGACCCACACCTGGCATCCATGCAGCACCACTGGGATTTCTGTACCATCAAACATAACCTTTGCTGTGACATACAGTGATGTCTCTTTGTATACATTCTCATTGCATCCAGGACTTTAACCCCCTCACCCACTCTGTGGCATACTTTAGCTTCCTTGGTTCCATCTGCTGCCTCGTACTCTCATGGTTTATAAATCTTTCCACTTCCTCTGGGTTTCCTTCACTCATACTAACACTCCAACCATCTCATCACTCCTTCCAGGTAACCTTGATAACTTTTAACTCTCTTGTTAACTTTAACTTTTTCCTCTTGCACACTCTCCCACACTCAGACACCATCTTCTACAGTTTTTCCCTTGAGTCTGCCACTAGAGCCATGTTTTCAGCAGACAGCTTCTAATCACCTCTCAGGTTTCCTCACTTGCAGCAGACTGCAGACCCACTCCTCTTGCCAAAACCTTTGCATTTACCTTTCTCAATACTCCCTCCATTAATCAGCCATGGTGACATCACACACCCTTGCTGCAGACCCACCTTCGCTTGGACCCATTCACCCACCACTCTTCCTGCTTGGGTCAGGTTTGTGCCCTAACCTAACCTAACCTAGGAAATGTTGGGCTGGTGATGGGGGTGGGGGTGAATCTTCAGGTTATCCATTAGGTCTTTTTACTGGTGAAAACAGAGTTTAAGGCTGTCCCTCATTAATCCTTTGTTGGCAGTTGCAGTAATTTTTTGTGCATTTCAAGGGGAAAGGTTCAAAATATTTTAACAAGATATCCTCTTAGGTATGTTCTCTTGATTATTTAGAATGCAATATTCTGATTGAAATAATATATGACTCAACCTGCTGGGTTATTGCTTATGATTGCTGTGCATTCTTTTACTTATGTCATTACTGGGTGTATAAGGTACTCCATGAGTTTTTCAGGCATACAAAATGAGTTGTGTAGTATTTTTGTCTTATTTTGTCGCATAGAGATGATTATTAATGATTTTACTCAAAAATAAATTACACATCAACAAAAATTATTATGTAATGTGAGGGCATAGATCTATTTTGTAAGAGTTACACATCAACAAAAATTTTTATGTAGTGTGAGGGCATAGATCTATTTTGTAAAAGTTACACATCA
The DNA here is from genome assembly GCF_036320965.1 of Panulirus ornatus. Taxonomy (NCBI): domain Eukaryota; kingdom Metazoa; phylum Arthropoda; class Malacostraca; order Decapoda; family Palinuridae; genus Panulirus; species Panulirus ornatus. The sequence continues at coordinate 11,291,048 of NC_092288.1, read as the reverse complement.
ACAAAAATTATTATGTAGTGTGAGGGCACAGATCTTGTACAGACATCCTTGGAATTTGCATCCATGCTTTCCAGTGTATGGAATAGGTTTAGGCTGTAGTCTCTGGATGGATTGTTTTAGTTGCTGTTACAAGAATTAATGGCAATATATTTCACAGTTGTGACAGTAGCAGCTATTTCAAGAAACAACCCTTACATGAGGTTATCTGCTCCCATATGAGAGATCCTTACGTGAGCTCAGCTGCCTCTTAAGGGTTAAGTCTCAGTTGATTGTAAGAGACTGCTGTGCACACACACACACACACACACAAAAAAAAAAAAATAGAACTATTACTTTTTCCTTACAGAATATGCTAGTATGTGCCAGTGCATTATCCCTAGGTAGAAATATCTGAAAAAGTAGTATATTTTCTTATATATTGGTGTGATAGTATTTTGAATTGACCACATTGAGGTAGGCAGGCATCCTGTGTTTGAGAATTGTTTTTCTAGGTATGACTAAACAAATTTGTATACAGTACGTACTTGAATAGATGCACAATTACTTAACCTTTTAAGCTGGCATATGAAATTTCTTGGCTTTCTGAAATATGGTTGTTTTTCAAGTTAAGGGAGAAACTGTTTTCTTGAATTCGAAGAACATTGTTGAAGTATAAGAAAAGAACAGAGTAACAAGTAGAATAGGCATAACCATTCCCATAAAAAAGAAAATAGCTTCATTTGGGAGCATGTTGATGAAATAGCTGTGTGTTAAACAGTCTGTTGGTAATATATATCGACTGTCACCACCTCATTTATTTAGTGCTTTGATGAGATTGGTACTTTTTTCATATTTTTTTCTTTCATATCCTGTGTTAGCAAGGTAACATCCAGGGGCTCCAATGCTTTTCAAAGTGGGGGGCTTCAGTGAGAAATGTGTAAGGCATGTGTACAAGTAGGAAGTGAGGAAAGTTATTGGTTCCAGGTGAAGGCTGGTCTTGCAGCAGGATGTGTGATATCACCATGACTGTTTATTGTGTTTACCAGTGGCATGGTAAGAGAGTCTTAGAGATGGGAATATGCAAAATGTAAGGGATGAAGAGGTGTGGGAAGTGAGTCAGTTGTTGTTTGCTGTTGACATAGCACTAGTGGCAAATTCAAGTAATAAACTGCCATTGGTGACTGAGTTTGGGAGAGTGTGAGAAAGGAGGACATTGAGAGTAAGTGAGGAAAAAGGCAAAGTTATGTTTAGCTTTCCGCTTTTGCTACAGTGAGGCCCCCCAACTTTTTAGAAGCTGCTACTCTCTGAATATGCTGTGCCATGATCACAATCTAATTAAAATGAAAACTTTTACACTTTGTATGGAGGCCAAACTGCCAAGGCAAAGCAATTGCAACATGGAGATGAGCTCAGTAATTTCAATTTCACCCAGACCTCAAGTAGATCTGTGTTGCTTGGTAAAGGGAACCGCACGTAGATCTGTGATTCATACTTACCTGCCAACACTCGAACTTCAGCAGATCCAAGGTGGTGGCGTAAGATGCCTAAGGTTTTCTTATACAATATTTACATGCGAGCTCTTACGTTACCCCTTCAACCATGGCCTGGGGAAGATATGACATTAGACTGCTAATTATAGATGACACTGGTTAGTATTTTATTAGTAGCAATAATGAGTCCAAAGATCCAGATAATCTATTTGGTAATAAAAAGAACCAAGTGCATCAGAACAATGTAGATGAGATGGTGAAAGTCAAGGGGAAAATTAAGACATATTTCACTTGTTTCTGTGTTTTTTGTATTCTTTTATGGCATGCTTTTCTTTCAGAGGAGGAAAATTCTTTCCTCCTCTTGAAAAATGCCCAGTATTCAGAAAACCTGGGAATTTCAAATACCTGCTTAAGGTGTTAATATTAAGTGAATGAAATGGAAGGATGGAATTAATGAGATGTCAGCAACACAGTGGGAAGCCCTGCTGAGCACCAAAACACAAGAGGATTATGTTAGATGCATCACTACAAAGCACTCAAACATACAACAGACCAGTGATGGCTCATAGTAGTGTAGGTTTTGCTGTAGTTATTGAAGAATATCGCATATCAAATAATCGAAAGAATCTTACATATCTACTAAAGTATATGGTATTTAGGATGCACATTGATTAATTAAGCATTTCTTCCTGTAACTTTTCCATCCATAAATAAAAGATCTACAAACACTAGAGGATTGATAGCTCATAATAGTGTAGGTTTTGCCGTAGTTATTGAAGAAGAATATCGCATATCAAATAACCGAAAGAATCTTACATATCTACTAAAGTATGTGGTATTTAGGATGCACATTGACTAATTAAGCATTTCTTCCTTTAACTTTTCATAAATAAAATATCTACAAACACTAGAGGAGCTCATATTATTTCCATTTTTTTCCTTTTTTCTTACCTTTCATCTGAGATGCCAGTGATTGGGGCATGCTTTTGCTCATGCTATGTTGATTGCTATAAGAAATACATTGATTAAACCATTTGTGTAATAGCACAGTAAGTAACATATTTACTAAAATATTTTCTCACCTGACATTGATTTTTGGAGGTTATCTGCCCCACAACTTTGCTAAAGGCCAGCCAACCTGTAGTGTTCTCTGTTGGTCAGACTGTTGTCTGTTGAAGGCTCTGACCTGTAGGCCTACGTATCACCACATCTTGGCTGGTCTGATTTACTTTATAGATACTTATCCAGGGTGTTCTTAAATTTCTCCTGCCTGTAGTATCCCTGTCGCCTTGCAAAACCTTAAATTTCACGCAACCTGGGCAACATTCCCTTTTTCACACATCATGATAAAGATAAAAGTTCTCCCAACTTTCCAAACCTTATCTGATGGAATGTCTACTGTTATCTTCAATTTTTGGTTTTCTATTTTCATTGGTGTCTGATGGCTCAACCTCATTTTTAATGGTCTTTCCTGTATGAATCTTCCCCAGATTTTATCTTGATAGTTCATTCTTTAGCTTAAGTATGAATTTCTCAAGCTCAGCAAAAATGTTTGATGTGTAAGTCCTTAAAACGTACATTTGCTATTAAGTAATCCATTCTTTATACTGCAATTGCTGACCTAAAGGAAATTGAGAATATATCAGGACCTCATCAAAGAAAATGGCTTGGAATCATACAGATGAGTTGGAAATTTTATATTAAGATGATATGCATGTGGGTCACATAGTTTACAGTTGATGATGAATGGGAATTCATTCTAAGGTGCATGGATAATGAGGCTAAAGTGTGCTGAATGGAAATTTTTTGCTTTTTTGCAGGGATTTTCTACCTCGTGGGTCAGGCATTGTCACCCGACGACCTCTTATCCTGCAACTCATCAACCATCCACATGGTAAGTTAATTTGATAAGCTTTAAAGTGTACATTGTATTGCCGAGTCATTAGTGCACTAATAAATTCATATATATATGAGGAGTAAAATATTTTTGTTTACAAAAAGACTTCAAGTTATATATGATGTGTAGTATTTTTTCTCTTGACCTTTCCACTGTGTTAGAGTTTCCTTATTTAGGTGTTATCTATGAAAGTGATGGGAAAGAGATATGAGTCGATTGCATTGGAATTGAAAAGAATTGATAAAAGTGGTCTAGTTTAGTCCAGTTTGAACCATTAGAATAACTCTTAGGTTATGTTGAATTTCATTTCATTGTTTTGGACATTTTGAGAAAGTAAATACATACTTTTTATGTGGGCAGCTGATAATAAAGATTCACGTGACAAGTATTGCTGTGAAATGCATTAATTTAGATATTATAAGAAACATGATTTTCTTTCAAGAGAGGAGCATTTATAAATTGGAGAAAAGTGAAATATTTTTCATATAAAGAAAATACAAATGTCCTTGCATAGGAAAATTTCCTGTATGTATGATTTGCCTTGTTGAAATAAGGAGCTCTTTTATTTAAATGTTTGTGGATGGAGTTCTTGCCCATATTTATTTGAATGTTTATTGTAATGAATTGCCTTTTCATGTAAAGCTGTAAAATATTTACAGACATAAAACTAACATGGGACGTCTTTTTATCATTGTAAAAGAATGCAGGGGATCTGGAAAAACTATTAAGGAATGACAGACTCGTTATGCTGAATCTGATTACTTACACAGCATTTGAGGTATAGTATTTGTTATATCTCTATGGGTAACATACTTTACGGAAACGAATCCATCATAAAAGCATAAGAATTACACTGTTTTAACTTTGGCATCAGCAGAGATGTGAACCCATACAAACTTAGAGAAAATGTTTGTGATATGAGAATAGATGGGCTAGGAATAAATTTTGGGTAAATTCTGTTGCCTTTATTGCCGTAATAGCTTTAAGTATCAGTTCATGGACTTGTTCTCTCATTCTAACCTGATTCTTGGGAAGCAGAAGAAAACGTTCATAAACTGTGTCACATTCCATTTATGGTTACTGCTTTTACATGGTCAGTTTTGTTCTCAGAATTCTCTCGTTTCATGTGTCTCCTACTTCTCAACTATTTGCATATTGCTTTCATTATTGTTATTTCCTTCTATACTCCATTACCTTGTTGATATCGAAACCTTTTATACTTTGTTTTGTAATTTGAGGATTTAGTATACCACCTGCACAACAATAGATTCCTCAGCTGGGAGTCAGTTTTTCCATCAACGCAGCATTTTTTTAACATTGTGATGTTGGCATTCAAAATGTCAGGCTATTTTAAATGGTTCAAGTGGACTGAACAGGTCAACCCTTGGTTGAGTTGCACCGAATACAGTCGAAGAATTGATGATCTACTTTTCTCTTTGTCCATCTGATCATATCAAAGATCTCCATATTATGGTATTCATTAACCAGGGATAGAAAATGTCAAATGAACATTATACTGCTGATATATATATGAGAAGAGGGCTAAGTGAAGATATTCCCTCAAAGGCTCAGTCCTCTGTTTGTAATGCTACCTCGCTAATGCAGGAATGGCAAATAGTATATATATATATATATATATATATATATATCCCTGGGGATAGGGGATTAAGAATACTTCCCACGTATTCCCTGCATGTCGTAGAAGGGCGACTAAAAGGGGAGGGAGCGGGGGGCTGGAAATCCTCCTCTCTCGTTTTTTTTTTTTTTAATTTTCCAAAAGAAGGAACAGAGGGGGCCAGGTGAGGAGATTCCAAAAAATGTCCCAGTCCTCTGTTCTTAACGCTACCTCGCTAACGCGGGAAATGGCGAATAGTTTAAAAGAAAGAAAAATATATATGTGGAAGTCGAGAACATTATCTCGGAAAGCAAAAATGGGTATGTTTGAAGGAATAGTGGTTCCAACAATGTTGTATGGTTGCGAGGCGTGGGCTATGGATAGAGTTGTGCGCAGGAGGATGGATGTGCTGGAAATGAGATGTTTGAGGACAATGTGTGGTGTGAGGTGGTTTGATCGAGTGAGTAACGTAAGGGTAAGAGAGATGTGTGGAAATAAAAAGAGCGTGGTTGAGAGAGCAGAAGAGGGTGTTTTGAAGTGGTTTGGGCACATGGAGAGGATGAGTGAGGAAAGATTGACCAAGAGGATATATGTGTCGGAGGTGGAGGGAGCAAGGAGAAGAGGGAGACCAAATTGGAGGTGGAAAGATGGAGTGAAAAAGATTTTGTGTGATCGGGGCCTGAACATGCAGGAGGGTGAAAGGAGGGCAAGGAATAGAGTGAATTGGAGCGATGTGGTATACCGGGGTTGACGTGCTGTCAGTGGATTGAATCAAGGCATGTGAAGCGTCTGGGGTAAACCATGGAAAGCTGTGTAGGTATGTATATTTGCGTGTGTGGACGTATGTATATACATGTGTATGGGGGTGGGTTGGGCCATTTCTTTCGTCTGTTTCCTTGCGCTACCTCGCAAACGCGGGAGACAGCGACAAAGTATAAAAAAAAAAAAAATATATATATATATATATATACTGGACTCCATATGCTTCATGAAGGTTACACAGTCTGAGAAAAGTCACTTTGTCACTTTGGCCAGGCTATATCATAGGGAGTACAAGCCCATTAAAGGACTTTCACTTCTAAGGAGCTCTCCTTTCCCTGCAGCTTTTTATTGCAGGAGCCACTTGGAAAAGCTCTTGAGTAACACATGACTTTCTTAGAAAGATGTCTCGAGGTAATCGCGGGAGACAGCGACAAAGTATAAAAAAAAAATATATATATATATATATATATATATATATATATATATATATATATATATATATATATATATTTATTTATTTTTTTATTATACTTTGTCACTGTCTCCCACGTTAGCGAGGTAGTGCAAGGAAACAGACGAAAGAATGGCCCAACCCGCTCACATACACATGTATATACATACACGTCCACACACACACATATATGTACCTATACATTTCAATGTATACACACACACACACACACACACACACACACACACACACATATATATATATATATATATATATATATATATATATATATTTTTTTTTTTTTCATACTATTCGCCATGTCCCGCGATAGCGAGGTAGCGTTAAGAACAGAGGACTGGGCCTTTGAGGGAATATCCTCACCTGGCCCTCTTCTCTGTTCCTTCTTTTGGAAAATTAAAAAAAAAAAACGAGAGGGGAGGATTTCCAGCCCCCCGCTCCCTTCCCTTTTAGTCGCCTTCTACGACACGCAGGGAATACGTGGGAAGTATTCTTTCTCCCCTATCCCCAGGGAATATATATATATATATATATATATATATATATATATATATTTTTTTTTGTCGCTGTCTCCCGCGTATATAAATTATACATGACAGCTACACGCTGAGTGTAAACGAATGTGGCCTTTGTTGTCTTTTCCTAGCGCTGCCTCGCGCACATGCGGGGGGAAGGTGGTTGTTATTTTATGTGTGGCGGGGTGGTGACGGAATGAATAAGGGCAGACAGTATGAATTATGTACATATATATATATTTTTTTTTCTCTTTTAAACTATTCGCCATTTCCCGCGTTAGCGAGGTAGCGTTAAGAACAGAGGACTGGGCCTTTTTTGGAATATCCTCACCTGGCCCCCCTCTGCTCCTTCTTTTGGAAAATTAAAAAAAAAAAAAAGAAACGAGAGGGGAGGATTTCCAGCCCCCCGCTCCCTCCCCTTTTAGTCGCCTTCTACGACACGCAGGGAATACGTGGGAAGTATTCTTAATCCCCTATCCCCAGGGATAATATATATATATATATATATATATATATATATATATATATATATATATATATATATATATGTATATATATAAATATGAAAAATGTGTGGAAGTCGAGAACATTATCCCGGAAAGCAAAAATGGGTATGTTTGAAGGAATAGTGGTTCCAACAATGTTGTATGGTTGCGAGGCGTGGGCTATGGATAGAGTTGTGCGCAGGAGGATGGATGTGCTGGAAATGAGATGTTTGAGGACAATGTGTGGTGTGAGGTGGTTTGATCGAGTAAGTAACGTAAGGGTAAGAGAGATGTGTGGAAATAAAAAGAGCGTGGTTGAGAGAGCAGAAGAGGGTGTTTTGAAATGGTTTGGGCACATGGAGAGAATGAGTGAGGAAAGATTGACCAAGAGGATATATGTGTCGGAGGTGGAGGGAACGAGGAGAAGAGGGAGACCAAATTGGAGGTGGAAAGATGGAGTGAAAAGGATTTTGTGTGATCGGGGCCTGAACATGCAGGAGGGTGAAAGGAGGGCAAGAAATAGAGCGAATTGGGGTGATGTGGTATACAGGGGTTGACGTGCTGTCAGTGGATTGAACCAAGGCATGTGAAGCGTCCGGGGTAAACCATGGAAAGCTGTGTAGGTATGTATATTTCCGTGTGTGGACGTGTGTATGTACATGTGTATGGGGGGGGGGGGGCCATTTCTTTCGTCTGTTTCCTTGCGCTACCTCGCAAACGCGGGAGACAGCGACAAAGTATAAAAAAAAAAAAAAAAAAATATATATATATATATATATATATATATATATATATATATATATATATATATATATATATATATATATATATATATGCGTGTGTGTGTGTGTGTGTATATATGTATGCATACGTTGAGATGTATGGGTATGTATATGTGCGTGTGTGGACGTGTATGTATATACATGTGTATGTGGGTGGGTTGGGCCATTCTTTCGTCTGTTTCCTTGCGCTACCTCGCTAACGCGGGAGACAGCGACAAAGTATAATATATATATATATATATATATATATATATATATATATATATATATATATATATATATATATATATATATATTGTGTGTGTGTGTGTCATTCAGGTGATTATACAATTCTTGAAGCTGCTCAGCCTTGTTAAAAGGGTCCTACGGATTGAAGAATCTGTGAAAAGTGAGGTCGTTATCTTGAAGGGCAAAAATGGTTATGTTTGTCAGTATAGTAGTCCCAACGATGTTATAAGGATGGGAGGCATGGGCGATAGATGAGGATGTACAGAGGAGGGTGGATTTGTTGGAAGTGAAATGTTTGATGATTGTGGTGTGAGATGATGTTTGGTCGGATGAGTAATAAAAGGGCAAAAAAGGGTTGTGGTTATAAAACGAGTGTGGTTGGTAAAGCTGAAGAGGATGTGTTGGAATGGGTTGTACATTAGAGCATTAGTGAGGAGAGATTGACAAAGAGGATATATGTGTCAAAAGTGGATGGGACAAGAAGGGAGTCCAAATTGGCGATGGAAGTACGGAGTGATAAAGATTTTGAGTGGTGGGGCCTGGACGTACAGGAGGGTGAAAGGACTCAGGAGTTAACGGAATAACAGTGCATTGAAACGATGCAGTATACGAGGGTCGATGTGAAGCTCCCAGGGGAAACCACGGAAAGGTCTGTATGGCCTTGTTTTGAAGTGGAAGCTGTGGTTTTGGTGCAGTGGACATGACAGAAAGTGATTGGATGTGAGCGACTGCGTCTTCGTCTGTTCATAGCGCAACCTTGCTGACACAGAAAACAGTGAACAAGAGAGCATATATATATATATATATATATATATATATATATATATATATATATTATATTTTTATTTATTATACTTTGTTGCTGTCTCCCGCGTTAGCGAGGTAGCGCAAGAAAACACGAAAGAATGGCCCAACCCACCCACATACACTTGTATATACATACACGTCCACACACGCACATATACATACCTATACATATCAACGTATGCACCCACAGACATATACATACATACCCATGTACATAATTCATACTGTCTGCCCTTATTCATTTCCGTCGCCACCCCGCCACACATGAAATAACAACCCCCTCCTCCTTCATGTGCGCGAGGTAGCGATAGGAAAAGACAACAAAGGCCACATTCGTTCACACTCAGTCTCTAGCTGTCACATATAATGCACCGAAACCACACCTCCCTTTCCACATCCAGGCCCCACAGAACTTTCCATGGTTTACCCCAGACGCTTCACAAGCCCTGGTTCAATCCATTGACAGCACGTCGACCCGGTATACCACGTCGTTCGAATTCACTCTTCCTTGCTCGCCTTTCACCCTCCTGCATGTTCGGGCCCCGATCACTCAAAATTTTTTTCACTCCATCTTTCCACCTCCAATTTGGTCTCCCACTTCTCCTCGTTCCCTCCACCTCTGATACATATGTCCTCTATGTCACTCTTTCCTCACTCATTCTCTTAATGTGACCAAACCATTTCAAAACACCCTCTTCTGCTATCTCAACCACACTCTTTTTATTACCACACATCTCTCTTACCCTTTCATTACTTACTCGATCAAACCAACTCACACCACATATTGTCCTCAAACATCTCATTTCCAGCACATCCACCCTCCTCCGTACAACTCTATCTATAGCCCACGCCTCGCACCCATATGATATTGTTGGAACCGCTGTTCCTTCAAACATACCTACCCATTTTTGCATTCCAAGACAACGTTCTCGACTTCCACACTTTCTTCAACGCTCCCAGAACTTTCGACCCCTCCGCCACCCTATGATTCACCTCCGCTTCCATGGTTCCATCCTCTGCCATATCCACTCCCAGATATCTCCAACACTTCACTTCCTCCAGTTTTTTTCTATTCAAACTTACCTCCCAGTTGACTTGTCCCTCAACTCTACTGTACCTAATAACCTTGCTGTGTGGATCAGTTGTTTGCTTTGAAGAATGTATGTGAGAAATACTTAGAAAAGCAAATGGATTTGTATGTAGCATTTATGGATCTGGAGAAGGCATATGATAGAGTTGATAGATGCTCTGTGGAAGGTATTAAGAATATATGGTGTGGGAGGAAAGTTGTTAGAAGCAGTGAAAAGTTTTGATCGAGGATGTGAGGCATGTGTACGTGTAGGAAGAGAGGAAAGTAATTGGTTCTCAGTGTATGTTGGTTTGCTGCAGGGGTGCATGATGTCTCCATGGTTGTTTAATTTGTTTATGGTTGGGGTTGTTAGGGAGGTGAATGCAAGAGTTTTGGAAAGAGGGGCAAGTATGAAGTCTGTTGGGGATGAGAGAGCTTGGGAAGTGAGTCAGTTGTTGTTCGCTGATGATACAGCGCTGGTGGCTGATTCATGTGAGAAACTGCAGAAGCTGGTGACTGAGTTTGGTAAAGTGTGTGAAAGAAGAAAGTTAAGAGTAAATGTGAATAAGAGCAAGGTTATTAGGTACGGTAGGGTTGAGGGTCAAGTCATTTGGGAGGTGAGTTTGAATGGAGAAAAACTGGAGGAAGTGAAGTGTTTTAGATATCTGGGAGTGGATCTGGCAGCGGATGGAACCATGGAAGCGGAAGTGGATCATAGGGTGGGGGAGGGGGCGAAAATTCTGGGAGCCTTGAAGAATGTGTGGAAGTCGAGAACATTATCTCGGAAAGCAAAAATGGGTATGTTTGAAGGAATAGTGGTTCCAACAATGTTGTATGGTTGCGAGGCGTGGGCTATGGATAGAGTTGTGCGCAGGAGGATGGATGTGCTGGAAATGAGATGTTTGAGGACAATGTGTGGTGTGAGGTGGTTTGATCGAGTAAGTAACGTAAGGGTAAGAGAGATGTGTGGAAATAAAAAGAGCGTGGTTGAGAGAGCAGAAGAGGGTGTTTTGAAATGGTTTGGGCACATGGAGAGAATGAGTGAGGAAAGATTGACCAAGAGGATATATGTGTCGGAGGTGGAGGGAACGAGGAGAAGAGGGAGACCAAATTGGAGGTGGAAAGATGGAGTGAAAAAGATTTTGTGTGATCGGGGCCTGAACATGCAGGAGGGTGAAAGGAGGGCAAGGAATAGAGTGAATTGGAGCGATGTGGTATACCGTGGTTGACGTGCTGTCAGTGGATTGAATCAAGGCATGTGAAGCGTCTGGGGTAAACCATGGAAAGCTGTGTAGGTATGTATATTTGCGTGTGTGGACGTATGTATATACATGTGTATGGGGGTGGGTTGGGCCATTTCTTTCGTCTGTTTCCTTGCGCTACCTCGCAAACGCGGGAGACAGCGACAAAGCAAAAAAAAAAAAAATATATATATATATATATATATATATATAATATAATATAATAAAATATATATAATATAATATGATAAAATATATATTATATATATATATATATATTTTTTATCCTACTATTCGCCATTTCCCTCGTTAGCGAGGTGGCGTTAAGAAGAGGACTGGGCTTTTGAGGGAATATCCTCCCTTGGCCCCTTTCTCTTTTCCTTCTTTTGGAAGATTTAGAAACGAGAGGGAAGGATTTCCAGCCCCCGCTCCCTATCCTTATAGCCGCCTTGTACGACACGCAGGGAATACGTGGGAAGTATTCTTTCTCTCCTATCACAAGGGATGATATATATATATATATATATATATATATATATATATATATATATATATATATATAATATGATATAATATAATATATGAAACGTAAGCCTGGTATCCAGTTTATCGACCTACGTGTGGGGAAGGTTGAGCAGCTGGGTTGACCAGACCGATTGCGACAGCCAGGATTCTATCCTATGCCCTAGACCCCGGGAGGCCCATGAATGCATCACGCTTAATAACCCCAGTATCTCTTTTATGGGGCGCCTACAGCGTCATGGCTGCGCTACAGTCACTAGCAGCGAGAGTGCCAAGAACATTTAAAGAAAAAGCCCCATTCACTCATATATATATATATATATATATATATATATATATATATATATATATATATATATATATATATAAGGATAATTTGCGGAAAGTTAAGCTATATCAATCGGGAAGGTTTTGTACTCAGTAAAGACCTTCCCGATTTTTTTTTTTTTAAGCCAGTATGGTATCAATAAACTAGGTTTATTGACCACGAGTTGTTCAGGTATGAGTCGAGTTGAAATTTTAGACTATGGGAAGTATGTGGCAATATATATTTTTCATCTAGGGTATTTTATTATTTAGAATCTAGTGCTTGCATAATGCCTAGAAAGGTATTTTGATAATTTTTATTTCACACACACACGGTATGGAGTATTCATTATTAATGTAATGCCCCTTTTATTACATATGTAATGCTATTGACAACACAAATGTGTTTAATTTTAGTAACGGCTAGGCTCTTGTTCTGGCGAGGACACATCTCTGTTGAAGGTTACTGCTGTAGTATCTACATGAATACTAGATGATTTAAAAACATGAGGAGAAGGTCCCATGAATTCTTGAAAGATACGTTTTGTTTCATTCATATTTTCTGGTGTTGGCGTTTGGATGGGCGAGTTGCGTCATGGTGTAGCACGTAGCCTTGCCTCACGTCATGGGGTGAGTCAGCCACTTGGTGTGTTGGTGTGCGGGAAGTAGTCGCCTGTACCGTGCTACCGCAACCGGGAGAAAAGATGTCAAGTGAGGCCCCTCAGAAATAGAAAACTCCCCTTTATATCGACATCGTTTTTGTTTTAAGCTATTCTTGTAAATGATTTTTTTATTTGTCTTTTCTCTCTATGTTATTACCTGTTTGTAACATATGGGGAGTTCACCACGTGTGGGGACCATCTCTTGAATTTTCTCTTTATCATACACGTGTGTGTGTTTACGCTATCATAGAATTTCTTTCAGCATATATTTTCATTTGCCTCACCTATGCTACAGATATGTAGCAAGTTGTAATACAACTATTTGAAGATGTTGATACTCTTAATGTAGCCGATATTCAAGCATTCGAACACTGTCATGTCCTATTGCGCGCACACCGTGAATATGTTAAGCTTGGTATTTGTTGTAGATACTTCTCTACTCTTGTGCTGACTGGTTACTATCTAATGGAAATGTTCTGCAGTAATTGTTTGCACAACGATATGAACAGGTTGTAGGTGGTAGTATATTTACCGGTACCGGAAGCTGAAACAAGGAGATAGTATCTCTGTGAAGGATGTAACACGACCTTGAAAGTGGCAGCGACCGAACTACCTTGATACTAGTTCACATCGGCTCTTTAATAGACATTTTTCGTCACATGTCTCTATCCCTCGTTTTCCTTTGCCCGTATGCCATCAGGCTATTTAGGTGGTGCCAGATCGATCATTGGTGGCTTGATGTGATGATAAGCAGAGAGAGAGAAAGAGCCTCCAAGTACACGCTATCTATTTCTGGGTAACTTTGAATTTGCGATGTTGGAAAATTATTAATGTATGTTGATTTGCCAGGTCTTTGGAATGTTTCTTGTACCTTTAGTCATTGACATGATTGATGTGATTATGCATCGACGTGTATTACCAGTAACGAACGTTTTTGCATAAAATGGTGTTTTCTATTTGATAATTTAAAGATATTAAGTATATTAAATGATTGATGTGCATGGCATGGAGACTTCATATACGTGCATTTAACCTTTAGTATATGTAAGTTTGCTGTTATCCATCCCAAGCACCTTTAACCAACACCAGATATATATTCAAAGGAGTCTTAATTTTGTCAGCTCGAGCAGCAGATACAGGTGCCCAAACTGTATGGCTTATGACCACACAGCTTCTCAATAAGTAAAACTGCTTTTGTCTCCGTCCCCTGGACAGCATAGTTGTGTGATCAGAGCTTGTAGGAAATGACTTTATGTATTGTCTGGCTTAGGAAGCGCTGAGTGGCGTGGAGTTCTCTGTAGAGAGGGAAGGGAATAGCGATTTAGATCCGGCATGGTTTTTACATGTTTCATCGTTTGGGTTGCGTAACTGGGGTCATGGATTTCCACTACATGATTTTGATTAGTATAACTTTTCGGAAGTACATTAAGAAAACATGTTTTTAACCGTATTATGTATAATTGAACCTACCATGGTTTTAAAAATCGCGTGATTTTCGAATGGTTGTAGAATTCCCAGCTTGAGCACGACGGTACGACCCCTTTAGGGCAGGTTGAGTGACGGTATCATAGCTGCATCATATCGTCATGCTCAAGGGTCATACGGTAGTGCGGTTACGCAGTGTTCAAGACAGCGTGCAGTATGCTGGTATTGCCAGGGATTATGCTCGCAAAATGTTTTTTCTTCACATAACTTTTGCATTTATCTTTAAACAGCTGGCACGATTTTGTAGCATTTGCTTCTTTCCTATGCAGGTCAGCACCGTTTGTCTCGCTCTGAGACAACCTGGCTGGAGACCTTAAGCCCCAACGTTTATAGAGCTGTACGGCTCTTGCAGCGTAATCCCGGAAGCCCGTGAAGTTAACCATACCGCGGACGTCATTTAAGCGCATTTCGCAAAGCTTTCGACAAGCTTGTTGATGGCTTAGTGGGTCACTATATGGCCGGAGGGAATGATTAGGAAAGTAGGTTGATGGCTTTCCTTAACAGATCGGGCACAGAGCTTAGTAAAGACGAGGTAAGACCTAATTTATCTCCCATGAAAAGGTCGATGCCATGTAACAGATCGATGAGGGATGCGACTGTTATGTAGGTATATTGGGCTTCGGCCTCCAACTGCTTGACTGAGTAGGGTTTTGTTGTGGACCGAAACTATCGTAATTTATACAAAAGGTAAGGACGCAGTGAGCTATAGAGGTAGAAAAGCATATGAAATAGAACCATTGTAAGGTATACTTTAGGTAAGACCCAGCAGATGGCTGTAGAGGTAGAAAACCATATGAAATAGAACCATCGAAAGGTATACTTTAGGTAAGACCCAGCAGATGTAGGGCTAGAATACTTCCCAAACATCGTAAGATGTACGCACGTATGGTAAGGTAAGGTGCCAGACTCGGCTGTAGGGTTACACAAGACCTCCGGAACCATTGCAAGATGGTTAAGGTATACCCCAGAGAACTTTACTGCCCGTCATCCTTTATTCTTCCTTACTCTGGCCTAGACAGGCAAAAACAGCGTTTTTACTCTGTATCGTCTCCCGCGAACGAAAAGAAATAGCGTGGGAGTCGATAGTGAAAACACGACCTTTAATTGGCAGAAGGTTCCTCTTCCAATTTTGCTTTGAAAATCAAGGCATGAAGTAATTGGATGGTAAAGGGAGTTTTGCTTCTCTGTTGGTTAGAATATGTATAAGAATGTTTGTAAAGATGTCAGACCTGACCTCCGATGTGAGGTTGTAAGACGACTCCGATGTGGCGTCAATTGATCTCCGATGTGAGGGTGTTAGACCAACTCCCGTTATAAGTGGACGTTCGGATTAAAGGAAAACACTATCTCTCTCTCTCTCTCTCTCTCTCTCTCTCTCTCTCTCTCTCTCTCTCTCTCTCTCTCTCTCTCTCTCTCTCTCTCTCTCTCTCTCTCTCACACACACACACACACACACACACACACACACACACAGAGGCAGGCACTCGCACACGCGCGCATGAGGTTATTATAAACGCGAACTGAATATGGTAGTATGAAAAGTTGGATGTTTAAATTCTGTAGATCGATCCCCACTGGGGTAAGTCTCCCACTGAACACAGGACTTTATAAGAGATGATTACAAACACCTTATGTATTACACTAGTTGGAATGAATTAACAATTGAATGTTTGAATTTGAAAATGAGGATGTAAGAAGAGCAGTGGCGAGACCAGACTTAAGAGGAAATATAATCGCGGAGACTACACAGAACTTGACAATTTCCGCGGTAACATAAACCTGGAAATGAAGTTTAGTCAAGAACCAGGACATTGTGGGTGGAAGGTTCGGTGGAATTTACAGTGGGATAAGAACATGAATACTGGTACCTTTAGTTTCAAATGTGGAGGGAAGGTTGAGAAAGAAGGATGTGTTGTTCAATTAAAAGAGTTCATAAAGCGACGGAACTCCGTGATTTGCTGTGGTGGCACTCCAGCCAGCTGGCATTATAAATCTCAAGAGAGCAAGAAACTAGTGTAGCAGAAGAAAGGAAGAACAGGCGAGCTGCAAATAGAATATAATGACAAGCCAGGGGACAGTCCAAAACGTTTCCATAAATTCATCTGGAGTAAACTGTTCGTTAAAGAGCAGCTAATCAGGTTAAGTGATTCTGAGGTAATGAGTATAAAGAATGTGAGGAACTGAATGACAGGCTCAAAAGTGTTTTTCATAGCGTAAGACGCATTGCCCCAGCACTAGTGAGGTGTAAGTAGGAGGAGGTATTGGACAGCAGTGAAATACGGAGAGAAGACATAAGCAAATTATTTAAGGGCCTTGGCCCAAATAAGACTCATGGTCCTGATGAAATTGTCTCACTACTTGCTGAATATGTGTGCTGATACACTTGACAGATCATTTAGTTTATTCAAGGTGTCGCAGGGAAAAGATATAGTACCAAGAGAGTTCAAAAGGTCAGACGTCATATACCCCTCTTTAAGAAGGGAGACCGGGAGGTGTTGAAGTACAGACCGAATGTGGCCGGGGAAATGTTAAAAAGATTTGGTAATCAGAGAGCAAGTGGTTGAGAAATGACCACATGAGAGAACACTTGTTTAATGGGAAGGGAGTCATACCAGATGGAGGAGGTTGTTTTAGATAAGAGAAGGTTGGTAGTTTAACTGGGCTGCTAGAAAGCAGGGCTGGATCATCCAGAGGCCACACCAATAAGCATTAAACTTCTTAGAATTGATGAAAATACATGGCTGTGTAGTAAGAGTGGTGGATAAATGGAGTAAACTTAGATGCAAGGTACTGAATTTGGACTGCACATAGTAGTTTGAAACATGAAATTAAGCAAGAAAATTGTAAGAGACGAAGAAAGGTATTTTTATAGTATAAAGTGGTGAATTAATAGCATAAATGGATGATGATACTACGTATGTAGACAGCATACAGACTTTAAAAAGAATTGACGGGTAGAGAAAGTTCAAGAGATGGATGAGGCTGTACGAATGCACAGCTCCCTCCCCTTTACAGTACAAATAGGTGAACACACACCCACACACGTGGACAATGCTTGTTTCGGAAAATTCCATCTCAAAGTGAACAAGCTTTGAATTTATTCAGCAGGACCTTGATGGTCCGGATGCACTGGATGTTCTCAGGAGGACCGAGGGACACGGGGCCCGGCCGTAGTCTTTTGTGCTTACGCACCGGGCAGGGTTAGTTAGTTCTTTTACCGAAACAACAGTCACGGTGTTCCATTCATATTGCCATGTAATGTGTACTAGTGGAGTGTATTCTCCACTGGATGTTACATCATATTGTATTTAAGGCTTCAAGATGTATTCCCCTCCTAAGACCCTGCATGCAAGGTGTTTGGAAGTAGAAACCAATCATTGGCCTTTCCGTTCCTCTTTTTATGAGACCTTGTTTGGATGGTTTTACTCTCCCACGACCGTTCTTAAAGCAGCGCAAAGCAGTGATGCGAAATTTAGTCTTACGTTAAAGGGAAGCGATGACGGTGAAGTTTTACTGGTGTGTGAAGGCGAGTCCAGGCAGTTGTAGCTTCCATCACTCACGCTGGTAGTAGTTTGTATGTGGCTGTCGAGGGCGGGGATACAGATAATGTGATGCTTATCTCCCTATGTGACCACAGTCACTCGGAACACGTCGTGCAGAGTGTCTAAGAGTATGAGCAACCTACGCTTCTACTCCTCTGTTCCGTCAGATACACAACAGTTCTTAAAGTGTTCCTCTTATACATCATGCATGGGGAGGTAGGCGGTAATCAGTTGCATAGAATAATGAATTGTTTAAAACACATTTTGAATCATTAATATCCTCCGCCACCCTCCCAACGTTTAATAGATTAGGTTAATTCGAGCTTAGCTTAGCCGAGGTAAGGAAAACATTGTTGGGATGGGGGGCCAATCTTCGATTCAACATTTTATCCGATATATAGTGATAAGGAAGCAGCTTTATCTCTCACTCCAAGGATTTTGTAATGTGCGTCCACCAAATATTTCCCACAAAGAGAGAGAGAAGCTTTTTTGTGCAGCCTGTGGAACGGGTGACGACGTCGCGGGTGAGGCAGTTCCGGCACATTCCTGATAGCCTATTTCGCCCAGAAGCAATGTGGGTCCTTTATCCCCATCTTACCTTTACGTTGCATTTGACCCACAGGCCATCATACATAGGAACGTTACCTCGTGCCCAAGAGGTAGTAATGTCGTGCTCAAGGGTCGTTCTATCTTGCTCAAGGGGTTTACATGAGGGTGTAAAAATATTTACGGTAGTTGCGCCGACACCTCGCCCACAGTAGAATTAGGAACCTCTGGTATTGGTGGTGGTTGGTGGAGAAGCATTGGCAATGGGGCAGGTCGGCCGATACTGGGATTGTCTCTGGGTGTGAACTTGCAGGGAGCTCCCGTGCCGCTGGAGTAGCCCGGTAGTGGGAGCTGTTGTAGCCCAAGGGGAATGGGATGGGGGGGAGGAGGTTTAGGGTGTAGTTCGTGCGTAGGGGCACGGGTGTAGCCTAAAGGTCGGGAATAGTTTGTAGTCTGAGACTGGGGGTTTAGGGTGTAGCCCGAGGTTGTGGGCTAGGATGTAGGCTGGCGGTGTGGGCTAGGATGTATCTTGATGTTGGGTGCTTGACTGTAGCTCGAGGAAGGGGGTTCAGGGTGTAGCTATAGGGTGGGGATTTAGAGTGTAGCCCGATGGTGGGGGGCTAGAATGTTGCCCAGGGAGTTTAAGATGGACCCCGAGAGTAGGGGCAAGGATATACCTTGAGAGGGAGGTCCAGGTTGCACCTTAATGGTTTGGGCGAGGGTGTATCCCAAGGGTGGGGATTTAGGATGTAGCTATAGGGTAGGGGCTAGTGTGTAGCCCGAGGGTCAGGGTCTGGGGTTAGGATGTAGCCCGAGGGTCATGGTGTGGCTACGCTGTAGCCTGAGGATGATTGTGGGGGGAGGGGCATGGGAGTACCCCGTCGCTACCCAGGTGGGTGGGGTGGATCTAGGATGCATGAGACTTATTTGACGGTAGGGTGAGGGATGGAGGGGGGGGGGGTTATGACTTGCACTTATTACGGTAGATGTCACTCTGCTGCAGGTCCTACCCACTCCAACTGTGGTGTGGCCCAGAGGTTGTGGTTGCTATATATATATATATTTTTTTAATTATATTGTCATCCTAATAAGAATATGATATATAAAAGCAGGTTATCCACATTTCGATTTATGCGAATTGAAGGGAAACCACAGTTTGAAACCGTGAAAAAATACGCCAGTCAAATGGAGTTACGACAGGCTGTGAAACGCAAGAGGTATAGTATAATTTTGATTGGATTTCCCATATATTTCAGTAATAATAATAATACTGTAAATAGCTGCCATATGATTAGTGATCTATAACTCTTTCAAAATTCACAGTAATCAGGTCATTCATTATTCTCTGAGCGCGATATATATATATATATATATATATATATATATATATATATATATATATATATATATATATATATATAGGGGGGGGGGGGACAGGAGAGAAATAATACTTCCCGGGTATTCTCTGCGTGGCGTATTAGGCGACTTAAAAGGGATGGAGGTCCACGCCTCCTGTTTTACTTTTCCAGATGGAACAGAGACGCGGGCCAAGTGAGGATTTTTCATCTGGGGCACAGTCATCCCCTGTTCTTGGTGTGACTTCGCTACACAGGAAATGAATATTGAATGTACAAAGGTCAACAGACTAATGGGTCATTTTGAGGTTATTTGTGGAAGAGATTAGTGTGGTAAGAACTGATCTACTTACAGGTGATTCAAAATACAAATATTTGTAAACTTTTCCAGCAACTAACCGGGCTTAGATAGTAGTCATGGTCGAGAAGGCGAAGAAACATTTATCACGTCATTTCTTAAACGTATCTGTGGGGTTCCTTTCTACTACCCTGTGTATTGATGAATCAAGCCATGTACCTGGTGCTTCCGTGGTAAAAGTCTTCAGGTGTCTCCACCCAGTCTGGTTTGGTGTGGTACAGATTTATCCTTAAGTAGATTCATAGATCGAGATCATCAAGACATTTGATGATTTTGATTCCCTATGTTAAATCACCTCATAACCGTCTCTTCTCGAGCTAGATTCGTTTTAAGTCGTTTAGCTGGTTGCCGTAGGATTTGGTTCTCTGTCCTGCAATCATCTTGGTAGTTCGCCTGTGGACTCATGCGATTTTGTTTTCCTTTAATGATAAGGTGACCAGAGCTGAACACAATGTTCAAGACGAGAACTCCCCAGTGAATTGTAAAGAGTGGATTATTTCCTTACACTTACAAAATTGAAAAACTTGAAAGTCCTTATGAATCTAACTTTGCCTATTTTTACTGCTTCCATGTAATTTTCGCTTAGTTTAATGACTCTACCTATTTTTTTCATTCTCTCTCTCTCTCTCTCTCTCTCTCTCTCTCTCTCTCTCTCTCTCTCTCTCTCTCTCTCTCTCTCTCTCTCTCTCTCGCTTACTGATGTGTAAGTGTAAGGATTTACACTTATCGGTATTAGAATTGCTATAGCACCGGTGAACCTACTGCAACCTAGCCTCAGGTGACTTTTCACTCACGACGCAACCACAGGCAGTCGGAATCCGGTAACACCTTTGTATATATATAGCATTTTACCGAGCCTAACTACAACGCGTATTCCGCGTTGTACAGTTAGGTTCGGTAAAATGCTATCTGCTGGCCGTGTGAGCCTGATGGGAAATGGCCGGTGTAGACCCCGTTGCTCACCAACGTGAGACGAAGGATATTCAAGTACATAGTATTCGAATAGTAATTTCCCTTTTTAGGGCGATTATAGCCTAGCGGTAGCGCTTCCGCCTGTTGCACAGGGGTCCCGGGTTCGATCCTGTTGGTGTATGAACTTATCTGTTCGGTATGCGGGGCTTGTTTGGGAGGCGGTGACTAATCAGCTTTGTTGTCTCTACCCATGACAGAGTATGGCGAGTTCCTGCACAAGAAGGGCGAGAAGTTCACCAGCTTCGACGAGATCCGCAAGGAGATCGAGGCTGACACGGACCGCGTCACCGGCGTGAACAAGGGCATCTCCCCCTTGCCCATCAACCTGCGGGTCTACTCTCCCAACGGTTAGTGTTTCCCTCCTCTCTCTCTCTCTCTCTATTTACATATATCTCAAGAACCATCTCCTGCCAGTGATGTAAGTTCCACACCATAAAGACACCAAAAATCTGCTTCTCAGTATAATGTTTGCTGTTAAGTACAAGGAGCGTCAGCAGTTTTCAGCTACTTGTTTGACCGCTCGCCCTGCTCGTCTTTACGCCTGTTGACTTGGCCATAACAGGTCACAGATAGCGCCCTGTGCTATCGACGCCCACCCTTTTAAAAAACAGAAAACCTACTACAGGCTGTGATGGGCCAGTCTCACAAGGAGTCTCGAGCAGGTCTCCCGCCTAGGTCTGACGTTCTCCCTCCGGCACTCCGGACTTTGAACAAGCCCTTCTGTACCTTACCAATTTTCAAATAGTTATATTTATTTAATTTATTTATTCTACAAAGGAAGACTTTACCTTTATATCCCACCACCACGACTACAAGAATTACGCTCAGCTGGCCTGCCCTCTCCCTGCTGACACACACGCTGTCATTGTCCTTCATGACATGTAGTCCCGCCTTGCGGACCGTGCACCCAGAGCGCAGCAGGAGCTTACATCAAAGGATTACCTGGGGTACGGAAGTTATATGTATGTATGTATATATATATATATATATATATATATATATATATATATATATATATATATATATATATATATATATATATATAATGATAACAATAATAATGAATTTTTTTAGATGTAAGTGGTGAAGTGTGGCGTGCTTTGCTCATATCAGGTTTGTACAGTTGTTCGTCTCACTTTCGTCACGCGCATCGTACAGGTGCTCACGTGTTCGTTTCCCATGGTCCTTGTCGTTCTTGTGTGACCTTGGGAACCGTGGGATATGTGACGTGTGCATGGCATTATTGTGGCATGATGGCTGATTCTGTCGTGTGACGCTTACATAACATGTGCATGACGTGATGTGTGAATCACGGGTGTGACTTGCAGGCATTTGTGTTGTTAACGTGGGTGCCTCGCGGCCTGCATGTTGGTGCTGTGCTGTTGTAGGGGTGTCATGGTGGTGGCCTGTGTTTGGATGGGGTGTGTGTATGTGTATCACTTTGATGGCGTGAGTGTGGGCGTGGTGCTGTGTGGCGGTATTATGATGCTGGCCTATATTTGGGTGTTGTGTTGTGTAGGTGTATTACGGTGATGGCCAGTGTGTGGTTGTAGTGCCGTGTTGTAGGTATGTGCTGCGGTTTTGACAGTGGTGAAGTGTATTGTGTGGGGTAGGTGTGAGCTTGACTTGTATTGTGGAGACGGTATGGGATAGGCAGGGTATGGTTGTTAGGGTGCTGTGGTATAGGTGTGGCATGGTGGGGATTGGAGTGTCATAGTTTGGTGTGTGTAAGGTATTGCGTGTTGTGTTTTGGGATGGACAGATCATGGTGTAATGGTGGCGTGGTATGAGTTGGGCATGGCATGGTGTGGTGTGGGAGAGCGGTGGTAGTGGTGTGGGGCATCGTGTGGTGTTGATGGGCCATAGCATAGTATGGGAGAGGTGGTATGGACATGGTTTGTGTGGGGTGGGCGAGGCAGGTGTGGGAAGGTCCGACCCGCCACACCTGGTTGAGTCACCAGGCTTCCCCTGCTGCTGCAGCTGCTCCTAGCTCAACGTAACTCACACTGCCAGGTTCCAGCCGTTCAGGTGCCCCCAGCTGCTGCTGCTGCTGCTCCCGGCTCACCTTACCTCACGTTGTCAGGTTCCAGCCGTCCAGGTCCTCCTGCTGCTGCACATGTCTTGCCTCACGCTGCCCGAGTCCGACCGTCCAGGACCTACAGTTGCTGCTGCTGCTTCTCTTGGCACACCTAACGGTGCCAAACACAACTCGTCAATGTCTTCCAGCTGCTCCCGGCTCATCTCATGGTGTCGGAGTCCAGCCGTCCAGGTCCTCCACTCTCTGCTGCTCCTCCAGTTTCACTGCATGGTATCACACTCCAGCGGTACAAGCAGATTTTTTTGGTGCCTGGTTCCGGTAGTTAGCCTTGTGATTGAGGGATCATGAGGATAGCAGATGTTAAAAAGCAACATATTGCTGATTGGAATCTCGAGGTGGGAAAGCATCTTGGTGATGGCAGCTGATCCTGTGTCCTTCTCCTGGCCCGTCCGTGGAACAGGTTCCTCCTTGGCCAGGACGATCGAAACTTTCGCCACCCACGTAAGATAGGTCGTGTCGCACTAACATGTTGTTATCGTTATATTGTGGGCGTGATGGTGCGGAAGGATGTATGTTGTTTTGTGTGGTGTGGCTGAGGCTGATGCTGGGGTGTGGCTGGTGGTGTGTGATGTTTGGTGTGATGTAGCCTAAGCTGGTGCTGGACTGTGGTTGGCTGTGTCTGATGTTTGGTGTGTAGCCAAGGCTAGTGCTGGGGTGTAGTTGTTGGTGTGGCTGGTGGTGTATGATGTTTAGTGTGGTGAGGCTGGTGGTATGTGATGCCTGACATGGTGTGTTGGAGGCTGGGATGTGGTGGTGCGTGCCAGCTTTCCCCGGCCGGAAACGGACATGGCATAGATATTCTCCTTAAAGTCGTGTGGTCTCTGCATTCCCGCCGGCGGCGTTGGTTGGGTCCACCTTCTCCAGGCAGCCGGGCTCCATGGAGTTCTTCCCTGCTCAAACGTAGAATGATTTAATCTCGGTGAATGTCCAGGTGTAATAATGTAGCATATGCCCAGTCTGTTAATGAGAACAGTATTTTTTTTTTACTCGGTACATGATGGACACAATCACTAACATGTAGGTGCCGGTTAAAATGAAACCTCTCGCCACAGGAAGTAGGTGTAGGGATCTTCAACGGGTGTATCTTCTTGAAATCCTAGTGGTTGGGATATCACAGGAAATATATGTAGGCCATCCTCGACGGGTGTATCTCCTTGAAATCCTAGTGGTGGGGATGGTTCGTCGCGCACCACACCCGCGCCACTAGCTCCCTGCCTTTTGCCCAGTCATTCACCTCAACAGCCTACATCTGAAGAATATTATTTTTGGGATGTCTCGCTAAGATGCATTTCCCCGGTAACTTGGCTTTTCAAGACACTTCGACATAGAGGTGGTTTTACATACCATAGAATCCCAGATAATCTGAAGTTTGCGCTCCATGGTGTCATCCTTTTCTGTTGCACGTTCAAGATAGTGGATATGCTCGAGATAGTGGATATCAGCAGGTTTGGGGGGGGGGGGTAAAGTTGGTAGTAAATACGACGGTATCTGCACCCTCCTCTGGGGGGGTCTGTATCACTTGCTGATAACTGTTCTAACACGCACTCACCATTGTCAGTGTAATGCATTAACCATTTTGGTTCCTCTGTCCCATGCAGTATGATGGTAAGGCTCTTGGGCCAGGTCAGAGTTTAATAACAGCTTCGAATTTTATCTCATGAGATTAGCCTGATATGAATATCAGACTAAGGTCAAAGGTTATGCTATGGCCTGATAGGTATACTGTAGCCTGATAGGAATATTGAACCTAGGACTTTCCTCTAATGAGGTATAGAATGGTGAGCACAGCTCGCATACGGCAAGTTTCCACTTTTTCTTCTTTGTAGAAGTTATCTCTCGAGTGTGTTTTGTTTAGCTTACCGCAAGTTTCATAAGGGTAACACAGCAGCAGTTAGATGAAGATCTAACCCCGTGAGTGATGTGGGAGCAGTGCATACCCCGGCCGGATCGGATGGTGATAAGATAGCTAGTCTTACACACCTCGGGATTCGTGGTGTGTGTGTGTGTGTGTGTGTGTTAGTATTAAGCAAGTCTTCTTGATGGAAGTGGTTGTCCCTGTTCTTTGTAAACTTCAGGGGTTGAGTTTTGGAGACCCCATTTCTACAAAAGTGATACTCATGAAGCCTAAGTGACAATCCCCAAGGGTGTTGGGAGTTGATGAGAATGCTTTAATAGGATGAATGTCACAGGAAAACATTATGAGATTACACAGACAATGAGCTCTTGTTCGTGTGCATGCCTGCATGCTTGCATAAGTAATTACGTGTTAGAACTGTATGCGTAGGGGCAGGAAGGTTTACACTCGTTGGGACCCAATCTTACTCTTGAACTGTAAGCTCTTCACACATAACAGTCTTATGATTCAGTTTTATTCCATTCATCCATTATCCTTATGAAATAAAAGTATTTTTTCTTTTACATCTTTTTAACGGGTTTCTTGCTTAATATCCAGTGCAAGTTTTTGAATTCTTGTGTTTGCTTGTTGGCTTGTGTGTGTGTGTGTGTGTGTGTGTGTGTGTGTGTGTGTGTGCCATTTGTGTGTGTATGGTAAGAGTTCATACTAGTAACTGTCCCTTATCTTTTCGTAGTCCCTAAAATCGTAATGCTTCGCATATTTATTCTCATCGTACCCAGTTGTTCACCTCATATTGTCGGTTTATTTATTTGGATTTTAATATTTTATCGGTTTTAACGTGGTTTTATGATATTTACTTGTTTTGAGAAATCTCTTACTTTGTCGAAGCTATTTGAAAATTTAAGAGTTAACTGTCGTACATCACCTCCCAGCCATCTTCCTTAAGAGGTGTGAAGATGAATGCCTATTATCCTTTGTTCATACTCAAGTTGAATCTGAATTCTTTTATATGTTTCACATGCGTTTGTGTTCTTTCTGGTGGAGAGAGAAGGTTGTGTAGATCAAGCTGATTTTTATGTTGGTTTGAAAGATAAAAATTAACGTTTGTCAATATACAAAGTTGACCGTTTGATAACTAATTTCCTATACAGTATGACTGTTATGCTTATTTGATCATGTCGGACTTGTATATATTGATTGTGTTCATACGTGCAGTTCATCCTGGTGGACATGATTTTGCAATTTGGCTGTTTATACTTCTTCCGATGTCTTTATTGTCAGTTAGATTAAACTGTATAAGATATTTATTCTTCCATGGTCTAGTTTATTTACTTATCCACAGTACTTGGATTAGTCTATTTTCCGCTTCTTTTTGCCTCCATTTGTATGGCAGCAAAAACCTTGTGGCAGTGTCGTCTGTGACCTTTAAAAGATTGTCGGGTTCTGTGCCCTGTTTAGTTTCCAATGACCTGTTATTTTGAAATTTTAGAACTCTATCCATCACCATTCTTGCCCTATCAACAGCCTCACTTCATCACCACACTCTACCCATCCCCACACTTCCTACATTACCGCCCGCACAATACCGCTATCACTCCATCACCACCCTTAGGGTACGGACACACCAAAAGCGAGCAAGCTAACTTGTGCGGTAGACGGCCGTGCCAAAAGCTGTCGATGCTGCAGTCATGCTGTCCTTAGCAAGAAAATTAGCAACAGTAGCATTACGTTCGTCGTGATGTCAAGGGTGGTAAGGTTGTCGCCCTTGTCTGAAAATAGTTATCGTATTCTTAGAACAATCATGTTTATTTATTTTTTTTCTCATGTTTCCGGTCTCTCGTATGGTGAATATCTAAACAGTTCCATCAATGGATTACTAAAGTCAAAGCACGATGAAATTTCATCTCGACCATGAGATTTGGACGTATCCGTTTCCGTCTCGAGCTTGCTCGGTACCTAACATTGCAAGTGTCCACCGCTGTAACACTCCAGCAACTGTACTGACCATCACTCCCATTGGTTGTATTTTCTTGGCGGTGGCACTCTCCTCCCCTTACCAGTAGAAACTTCTTTTATCCCTTTGGTTACGTGTTACATATTAAGGAGGACATCAGAGTTCAGTTGTTTGCTGCTTGAAAGTTATTGTCTCAGGGGCAGATATTTGGAAAGGCTTTGGGTTTACCGCACATATATCCACTAGAATTATAAATGTGATTCTTTTGTTCTTTCATTGTTTTGGAATATCGGATATGATTATTTGCTTTTGCATTGTGTGTTGTTTCTGATCAAATTACCTGTATTACTACAGTTTATGTTCTATTGGGAGTTTTACACTCGTGTTGCCCTTTTGCTTAATCTTGTGAGTCTGCATTAGAGATGGAAGGCTTGAGTGAAAAAGATTTTTAGTGATTTGTGCCCGGAATAGAGTGAAAGGAGCCATGTGGTTTACAGAGATCGATGTGCTGTTTCGACTGAACCAGTGCAAGTGAAGCTTCAGGAGGAAACCATGGAAAGGTCTGTGGGGCCTGTTATTGGATAGGGGGACCGTGCTTTCGGTACATTGCACATGGCAATAAGAATAGATGTGAGCGAATGAGAACTTTCGTCTTCTGGCGGTACCTGACGAATGCTGGAAATGGCGATTTTTTTTTTTTTTTCCCAAAAGAAGGAACAGAGAAGAGGGCCAGGTGAGGATATTCCCTCAAAGGCCCAGTCCTCTGTTCTTAACGCTACCTCGCTATCGCGGGAAATGGCGAATAGTATGAAAATATATATATATATATATATATATATATATATATATATATATATATATATATATATATATATATATATATATATGTGTGTGTGTGTGTGTGTGTGTGTGTGTGTGTAGTAACTCATTTGTCTGTATATCCATACACACATCCCGGCCTAAGCCAGCTGTATGTGTAAATGCGTATTTGTAATTACCAGTTTTTACTGCGCGAGGATGGAGTTTCACGCTGGGGGTGGGGTGCTCCATGTCATGGAACGTTCTTTCATACTTCTTAAATTTAAGTACATATGCTGTGTGTGTGTGTGTGTGTGTGTGTGTGTGTGTGTGTGTGTGTGTGATAAATAGGACACAACTTGCGCGAGATAGTATAGAGGTTGGAGGGAAGGTTAGACCAAGTTGAAGTTGTTTCCCAGGGCCACTCTGCTCGATAATCAATGGTAACTTGGTTCGCCTGCGTGGGAGGCCTCCACTAGAGGCGGGTGGCTCCTTCACCATACTCCCCGCCCACCTCCATTCACCGTGCCTTACCTAAATGTTACCGTCACTACTTCACACCGCACCGTAATACTACCATCACTGCTGCACACCCTTTTTTAATACTTCTATCTGCTAAACTTCCTACCTTAGTACTGCCATCACAGCTGGACACTTCACTTTAATGCTTCCATCACTGCTGCACACTTCTTTCATACTACCATCACCGCTACACACCCTGCCTTAATACATCCATCACCGCTGCAAACCCTAACTTCATACTACCATCACTGCTACACACCCTACCTTAATGCTATCATCACCGTTGTACACT
The DNA here is from genome assembly GCF_036320965.1 of Panulirus ornatus. Lineage (NCBI taxonomy): Eukaryota > Metazoa > Arthropoda > Malacostraca > Decapoda > Palinuridae > Panulirus > Panulirus ornatus. The sequence continues at coordinate 11,262,442 of NC_092288.1, read as the reverse complement.
CTGCCTTAATACTTATGTCATTTCTGCATACCTTACTTTAATACCAACATCACTGTTGCACAACCTACTTTGATATTACCAGTCAGTGCTTTTTACTCTTACCTTAATACCACCACCACCACCACTACACTCCTTACTTTAATAGTGCCATCACTGCTGAACACCATACCATCATACTACTTTCACTCCTGTACCTTGATACTACCATTGCTACTGCACATTCCGCCTTGATACTACCATCACTGTTGCACACTTTTCATTGATATTACCATCACTTCTCCAAACCCAGTGTTAATACTACCACATTATTCCAAACCCTTACTTAATGCTGCTATTACAGCTGCACAGCTTACATTGGTATTACCATCACTGCTACACACACCACAGCCTTAATACCATTACTGTTTTTCTCTTCATAATGCTACCGTCATTGCTGCACGCCCTACCCTAATATTACCATCACTGCTTCGCACTGCACCTTGATACTACCATAACTGTTGCACACCCTACCGTATTACTACAATGAATGCTACACACACAACCACCTTACTACCATCACTGCTGCACACCCTTCCTTAATATTACCATCACTTCTGCACACCCTTCCTTAATACCACCATCACATGTGCACAATCTTCTACCTTAAAACTATCATCACTGCTTTGCACCCTACCTTATTACTACCATCACTCCCATACACTCCCATCTTATTATCATCAGTGCTGCACATTTCACTGCATTACTATCATTGCTACACACTGTATCACTACCCTCACTGCTTCACACTCCACCGCCATGCTACCATCACTATTTCACATTCCAGCTCCAAGTAATCTGACATTGACTCAAACACGTCAAGTTCATATAATCCTTTGCAGGTTAAGTTTGAAAATCACCGTCTAAGAACAAATTTAAGCAAAGTCTTCCGCTATGCCAATGAAAGCATCATGCTTGTCATTGGGGATAAGTTCTGTATTGTATTGTAAAGGGAGAATGAAGAAATCAAGAAGAGGTCAGGTACTGGATAGTCACAGACACTTGTCATACCATGACTGAAGAGCAAAAGATCTTTTAGTGATGATGTCAGACTACCTTTGACATAAAGCTAGCATGATGGATCTTACAGACTTTCAAGATGATAGGAAAAACCAATAATTACACTCTTCAGGTGCTACTGCTTTTAAAAGGTAAATGCTACAGTGTGCTAACATTGGCTTACATGGTTGGCAAAATTGCATGATTAGAAAGCTTTCAAACATCCTTCATGGTTAGTATTGATACAATAAAGGAACTGAAATACGAGGAAAAAACTGAAATTACTGAGGCTGTATTCTCTTGAGTGCAAACAGGATAGGTCATGGTCATCCAGGGCCCAAGACTGATGAACACTTTGCTTACAAGTATTAGAAATGCATTGGGATGCATATTGATATAAGAAGACTATGAACAACACACTAGACCAGTTAGGCTATGGTGGTTACATACCTGCCGGCCACAGCTCCTAACGGCTTGGTCAACCAACACCTGACTCAGCAACTCAAGCATGAGACTTAAGGAGAGAGATGGATCTTTGAAGACTATTTGAGTATGCTACCATCACTGCTGCATACTCCACCACCATACCACCATCACTTTTGCACACATCACACTAGCACCATTGCTGCACACCTCCCCCCCATCACTGATGTACATCTCTCCACCATACTATTATCACTCTAGCATACCCTATTATCTGCTACATCCTACCACCATATTATTATCACTGCTGCACACTCCACAACCATATTACTGACTATTGCACCACCACTGCTACCATCAGTGCATCACCCCCCACCACTCAACTACCATTGCACCACATACCCCATCACCATACAGATACCACTGCTGCACACCCCACCATCGTACTACCATCACTACTGCACACCCCCACCACCATACAATCACTGCTGCACACCCCATCACTGCAGCACAACCCATCACCTCATTTCCAACACTGGTATAGTCTCCACCACCTTAGTATCTATCACCATTTTGTCATCATTGGTACACACCATACGATGCATTGCTACTGCATACCCAACCACCACCATACTGTCATCACTGATACACACCCAAACGCCATTTTATCCATCAATCCCAAAGATCCAGGAGTTACAACCAGTGAAAAGCTTGAGTTTAAGGGGTATGTTGACAATGTAGTGCTTTTTTGGTATGTAATGAGTGAGATATTGGAAACTTTTACAAGAGACAGAAATCATTATGAGAATGCTTGTTTATGTGATAAGCAAAATAAAGAACTACTGTGTTTTGTTGTTACTAGTGAAAAAATGGAGATGAATAAGTTGGAAAGGATAAAGAAACCTCACAAGCAAAACTGATTGACTAGAGCCCATGAATTTTCACAAGAGGCTTACAGAGCTTGAGCTTTACAATGTATAGAGAAGAATGGGGAGATGCATGGTAACAGGGAGTATAAAGAGCAAAGATTTAAAGATAAGAGTAATATCTAAAAAGTTAATAGTGAAAAACTTGCTTGATCCTTCTTGCCATGTGGAACAAACTTTTTTACCGTGGGTTTGCAGCACACCCCATGAAAAAATGAAGGTCATAAATCTATCAGTGTGTGCATGTAAAGTAAGCATTATGTGAATGATTCCATAGCTTATTGATTTCTTAAGTTTTTGTTAGTGTTCGTAAATGAATAATGAAAAGTATCACAGACAGATGATTAATATCACTTCCTAAGAAAAAACTTATAAAAGTAAAAATCTCTTCTTTAATTTAAACATCTTCCTCCAAATTGTTTAGTGTGGTTGAGTAATATCAGTGGTATTGCTATAATGTTTTGAGTTGATCCAACCATGTAATTTGTGCTCTTTTTTGGTTATTGTTATCCACTCACACTCTTTTGATTATTCTTATGACCTTACTTAAGAAAAAGACCATCTCAAAATTAAGAAAACAGTTTTTGAAGTAGATACTTTCATGAGACATATTTTAAACTAAAGATTTCATTTATTGGTGATGTCAGGGGTCTTCTACTTCTGGAACAGTCAGCCTTTTGCTTCCACTGCTGATACCATCCTGTTTTTAGTGTTATTAGCCATTGTACTGAAAAAAGTAGAAAGCTGCTCCCATAAAAACGTAATACTCTCCAAAAATCTTTGCTGAGGCAAATGTTGTTTCTTGCTCTCCAAAAATCTTTGCTGAGGCAATGTTTTTTCATATTTGGCATAAATAAGTTGTAAAACATAATTGTTCCATAAGTAACAAAGAAATAGAGGGAGGCTTCATCCTATAAGATATACCTTAGTTTATATAGGGTGAATTGCTTTTAAAGCCACAAGAACCCATAATGATGTCGCAGCTTGGTTAGAAATAGATATGTCCTCTATCTGGAGTTTAGGAAGTTAGCAGCAACAGCAAAGGCCTCTCTTCTGCCATCTGTTTGTGCTGTTGTGAAATAGTTTGTGGTACAACATAGGGTTAAGTACAATTATTTAAGTATGACTTCTATGTTACTGAACACCTCTGCTGCTACTGTTCACTCCATCACTACACTACCATCACTTTCTTCACACTATTACTGTTGCATACCTCATTATTGCTGAGCACTCCATCACTACCATCACTTAGTGTATACTTTGCCACAATATTACCTGCATTTGCTGTCCAGCCCACCTCCATACTACCTTCTCCTGCTACATGTCTCATTACATTGTACTATCACTGCTGCACACCCAGCTAATACTACCATCACTGCTGCTCACCCCACTGCCATACTGAAATCACTTGCTGCACACTCCACTTCAGTGTTATCATCTGCTGCACACCCCACAACCATTCTACAAGCACTGCTGCACACCTTTCTATAATTATATTTGCTACTCACTCCACCAATATACTACCATCACTACTTCATTACTGCACACTACTATAATATGACCATCTGTTGTGCACACCTTCTGCACATCACATCACATCACCATACTGCCATCATGTGTTGCACACCTAACCATCATACTATCTTCATGTTCACCATGCTCTACTCCAGTATTACCCTTACCATCTGAAAAACCCCATCTCTCTTATAAGCAAAGCTTATGGACCAGATGACATACATTCCAATGTATTGAAAGAGTGTGCTTCCAAACTTGTACCTTTGCTTGCTCTTCTGTTCTTTTTCTTTGAAATGCAAAACTTTCTTCTCTTGGAAACATGCATTGGTATATCCTTTCCCAAAGAAGGGTGACCATTCTAACCTCTTCATAATCCTGTTGGTTTGCATTTTAGTGTTTCCAGATTCTTTTAATCCATCTTTAAGTCCCACATCTTCAAACAGTATAAATCATAAAAATCTATTGGAAATACAAGTGAATACAGTTACAAGGACAATTAGAATAAATCATGAAGCTTAAAGATGTAATAATGAAGTGGGATTTTTTTCCAATTATATGCATTGAACACTGGATTAAGTGATCATCAAACACTGTTAACACAGAATATGGATGGCATCAATAACTGGTTAGACATATTTTTCAGAAGTTCAAATATCAACAAAATGGATACAAGGAAAAAAAATATACACACTTATGTGTGGTAATAAAAAGAGTGTGGTTGAGAGTGCAGAAGAGGGTGTTTTGAAATGGTTTGGTCACGTGGAGAGAATGAGTGAGGAAAGATTGACAGAGGATATATGTGTCAGAGGTGGAGGGAATGAGGAGAAGTGGAAGACCAAATTGGAGGTGGAAAGATGGGGTGAAAAAGATTTTGAGTGATCAGGGCATGAACATGCAGGAGGGTGAAAGACGTGCAAGGAATAGAGTGAATTGGAATGATATGGTATACTGGGGTTGACATGCTGTCAATGGATTGAACCAGGGCATGTGAAGCATCTGGGGTAAACCATGGAAAGTTTTGTGGGGCCTGGATGTGGAAAAGGAGGTGTGGTTTTGGTGCATTATACATGACAGCTAGAGACTGAGTGTGAACGAAAGTGGTCTTTGTTGTCTTTTCCTAGCGCTACCTCGCCCACATGCGGGGGGAGGGGGTTGTCATTTCATGTGTGGCGGGGTGGCGATGGGAATGAATAAGGGCAGACTATGAATTATGTACATGTTTATATATGTATATGTCTGTGTGTGTATATATATGTATACATTGAGATGTATAGGTATGTATATTTGTGTGTGTGGACGTGTATGTATATACATGTGTATGTGGGTGGGTTGGGCCATTCTTTTGTCTGTTTCCTTGCGCTACCTCGCTAATGTGGGAGACAGCGACAAAGTATAATAGAAATAAATGAAAAGAATATTTCCTTTATGTCATTTTAGACCCTAAGAATACATCCTAATGAAGCAGTGAGTAGTATAGAGCTGTAGGATTTTATATCAGGATTACTGTGTCACTCCATCCTGTCAGATTCCCTCCAGGCTTACTTTGCCAGTGCATGATTTTTTTTTTAGCTGTTCTTTTTCCTGCTGGCTGTTTTTGCTGGGAGGAAATGGGGGGTGAAGAGGGAGCCTTTTTACTGATCTATCTTTACATCGTTGACTTCGGTTGGAATGGGTTGGAATTTGTAATATATTCAAAAACAGGTACCCAAACATGGGCCAGTGGGCCCTCACTTGTCTGTCTTTCCTTTGCACTCCCTTTTTGAATCCCATAGGGTACTTGATGGTCATCAATATGGCTTACATAAGATGAAGATCCACTGGTGATAAACCTTTTCATGCCTTACTATAGGCTGATTATTGTCTCTGAAAGATTTTGGAGAATCCTATATGGTTGCTCCAGATATATCTAAAGCTTGTGACAGGGTATGACAGTGGGGTCTCATCTTTAAGTATGTATATACATTTGTATGTGGGTGGGTTGGGCCATTCTTTCATATGTTTCCTTGCGCTACCTCACTAACGCAGGAGACAGCGACGAAGTTTAGTAATGATAAAAGAAAATATATATATATATATATATATATATATATATATATGTATATATATATATTTTTTTTTTTCTTTTTTTTTTTGCTTTGTCGCTGTCTCCCGCGTTTGCGAGGTAGCGCAAGGAAACAGACGAAAGAAATGGCCCAACCCACCCCCATACACATGTATATACATACGTCCACACACGCAAATATACATACCTACACAGCTTTCCATGGTTTACCCCAGACGCTTCACATGCCCTGATTCAATCCACTGACAGCACGTCAACCCCGGTATACCACATCGATCCAATTCACTCTATTCCTTGCCCTCCTTTCACCCTCCTGCATGTTCAGGCCCAGATCACACAAAATCTTTTTCACTCCATCTTTCCACCTCCAATTTGGTCTTCCACTTCTCCTCGTTCCCTCCACCTCCGACACATATATCCTCTTGGTCAATCTTTCCTCACTCATTCTCTCCATGTGCCCAAACCATTTCAAAACACCCTCTTCTGCTCTCTCAACCACGCTCTTTTTATTTCCACACATCTCTCTTACCCTTACGTTACTTACTCGATCAAACCACCTCACACCACACATTGTCCTCAAACATCTCTTTTCCAGCACATCCATCCTCCTGCGCTCAACTCTATTCATAGCCCACGCCTTGCAACCATACAACATTGTTGGAACCACTATTCCTTCAAACATACCCATTTTTGCTTTCCGAGATAATGTTCTCGACTTCCACATATTCTTCAAGGCTCCCAGGATTTTCGCCCCCTCCCCCACCCTATGATCCACCTCCGCTTGCATGGTTCCATCCGCTGCCAGATCCACTCCCAGATATCTAAAACACTTTACTTCCTCCAGTTTTTCTCCATTCAAACTTACCTCCCTATTGACTTGACCCTCACCCCTACTGTACCTAATTACATTGCTCTTATTCACATTTACTCTTAACTTTCTTCTTTCATACACTTTACCAAACTCAGTCACCAGCTTCTGCAGTTTCTCACATGAATCAGCCAGCAGCGCTGTATCATCAGCGAACAACAACTGACTCACTTCCCAAGCTCTCTCATCCCCAACAGACTTCATACTTGCCCCTCTTTCCAAAACTCTTGCATTCACCTCCCTAAAAACCCCATCCATAAACAAATTAAACAACCATGGAGACATCACACACCCCTGCCGCAAACCTACGTTCACTGAGAACCAATCACTTTCCTCTCTTCCTACACATACACATGCCTTACATCCTCGATAAAAACTTTTCACTGCTTCTAACAACTTGCCTCCCACACCATATATTCTTAATACCTTCCACAGAGCATCTCTATCAACTCTATCATATGCCTTCTCCAGATCCATAAATGCTACATACAAATCCATTTGCTTTTGTAAGTATTTCTCACATACATTCTTCAAAGCAAACACCTGATCCACACATCCTCTACCACTTCTGAAACCACACTGCTCTTCCCCAATCTGATGCTCTGTACATGCCTTCACCCTCTCAATCAGTACCCTCCCATATAATTTCCCAGGAATACTCAACAAACTTATACCTCTGTAATTTGAGCACTCACTCTTATCCCCTTTGCCTTTGTACAATGGCACTATGCACGCATTCCGCCAATCCTCAGGCACCTCACCATGAGTCATACATACATTAAATAACCTTGCCAACCAGTCAATAATACAGTCACCCCCTTTTTTAATAACTTCCACTGCAATACCATCCAAACCTGCTGCCTTGCCGGCTTTCATCTTCCGCAAAGCTTTTACTACCTCTTCTCTGTTTACCAAATCATTTTCCCTAACCCTCTCACTTTGCACACCACCTTGACCAAAACACCCTATATCTGCCACTCTATCATCAAACACATTCAACAAACCTTCAAAATACTCACTCCATCTCCTTCTCACATCACCACTACTTGTTATCACCTCCCCATTTGCGCCTTCACTGAAGTTCCCATTTGCTCCCTTGTCTTACGCACTTTATTTACCTCCTTCCAGAACATCTTTTTATTCTCCCTAAAATTTAATGATACTCTCTCACCCCAACTCTCATTTGCCCTCTTTTTCACCTCTTGCACCTTTCTCTTGACCTCCTGTCTCTTTCTTTTATACATATCCCACTCAGTTGCATTTTTTCCCTGCAAGAATCGTCCAAATGCCTCTCTCTTCTCTTTCACTAATAATCTTACTTCTTCATCCCACCGCTCACTACCCTTTCTAATCAACCCACCTCCCACTCTTCTCATGCCACAAGCATCTTTTGCGCAATCCATCTCTGATTCCCTAAATACATCCCATTCCTCCCCCACTCCCCTTACTTCCATTGTTCTCACCTTTTTCCATTCTGTACTCAGTCTCTCCTGGTACTTCCTCACACAAGTCTCCTTCCCAAGCCCACTTACTCTCACCACCCTCTTCACCCCAACATTCACTCTTCTTTTCTGAAAACCCATACAAATCTTCACCTTAACCTTCACAAGATAATGATCAGACATCCCTCCAGTTGCACCTCTCAGCACATTAACATCCAAAAGTTTCTCTTTATATAGAGTGAGTTGGAGCGATGTGGTATACCGGGGTTGACGTGCTGTCGGTGGATTGAGTCAGGGCGTGTGAGGCGTCTGGGGTGAACCATGGAGGGCTGTGTAGGTGTGTATATTTGCGTGTGTGGACGTGTGTATGTGCATGTGTGTGGGGGTGGGTTGGGCCATTTCTTTCGTCTGTTTCCTTGCGCTTCCTAGCAAACGCGGGAGACAGCGACAAAGTATTAAAAAAAAAAAAAATATATATATATATATATATATATATTTTTTTTTTTTTTTTTTTTTTTTTTTTTTTATACTTTGTCGCTGTCTCCCGCGTTTGCGAGGTAGCGCAAGGAAACAGACGAAAGAAATGGCCCAACCCCCCCCCCCCATACACATGTACATACACACGTCCACACACGCAAATATACATACCTACACAGCTTTCCATGGTTTACCCCAGACGCTTCACATGCCTTGCTTCAATCCACTGACAGCACGTCAACCCCTGTATACCACATGACTCCAATTCACTCTATTTCTTGCCCTCCTTTCACCCTCCTGCATGTTCAGGCCCCGATCACACAAAATCTTTTTCACTCCATCTTTCCACCTCCAATTTGGTCTCCCTCTTCTCCTCGTTCCCTCCACCTCCGACACATATATCCTCTTGGTCAATCTCTCCTCACTCATTCTCTCCATGTGCCCAAACCATTTCAAAACACCCTCTTCTGCTCTCTCAACCACGCTCTTTTTATTTCCACACATCTCTCTTACCCTTACGTTACTTACTCGATCAAACCACCTCACACCACACATTGTCCTCAAACATCTCATTTCCAGCACATCCATCCTCCTGCGCACATCTCTATCCATAGCCCACGCCTCGCAACCATACAACATTGTTGGAACCACTATTCCCTCAAACATACCCATTTTTGCTTTCCGAGATAGTGTTCTCGACTTCCACACATTTTTCAAGGCTCCCAAAATTTTCGCCCCCTCCCCCACCCTATGATCCACTTCCGCTTCCATGGTTCCATCCGCTGACAGATCCACTCCCAGATATCTAAAACACTTCACTTCCTCCAGTTTTTCTCCATTCAAACTCACCTCCCAATTGACTTGACCCTCACCCCTACTGTACCTAATAACCTTGCTCTTATTCACATTTACTCTCAACTTTCTTCTTCCACACACTTTACCAAACTCAGTCACCAGCTTCTGCAGTTTCTCACATGAATCAGCCACCAGCGCTGTATCATCAGCGAACAACAACTGACTCACTTCCCAAGCTCTCTCATCCCCAACAGACTTCATACTTGCCCCTCTTTCCAGGACTCTTGCATTTACCTCCCTTACAACCCCATCCATAAACAAATTAAACAACCATGGAGACATCACACACCCCTGCCGCAAACCTACATTCACTGAGAACCAATCACTTTCCTCTCTTCCTACACGTACACATGCCTTACATCCTCGATAAAAACTTTTCACTGCTTCTACCAACTTGCCTCCCACACCATATATTCTTAATACCTTCCACAGAGCATCTCTATCAACTCTATCATATGCCTTCTCCAGATCCATAAATGCTACATACAAATCCATTTGCTTTTCTAAGTATTTCTCACATACATTCTTCAAAGCAAACACCTGATCCACACATCCTCTACCACTTCTGAAACCACACTGCTCTTCCCCAATCTGATGCTCTGTACATGCCTTCACCCTCTCAATCAATACCCTCCCATATAATTTACCAGGAATACTCAACAAACTTATACCTCTGTAATTTGAGCACTCACTCTTATCCCCTTTGCCTTTGTACAATGGCACTATGCACGCATTCCGCCAATCCTCAGGCACCTCACCATGAGTCATACATACATTAAATAACCTTACCAACCAGTCAACAATACAGTCACCCCCTTTCTTAATAAATTCCACTGCAATACCATCCAAACCTGCTGCCTTGCCGGCTTTCATCTTCCGCAAAGCTTTTACTACCTCTTCTCTGTTTACCAAATCATTTTCCCTAACCCTCTCACTTTGCACACCACCTCGACCAAAACACCCTATATCTGCCACTCTGTCATCAGACACATTCAACAAACCTTCAAAATACTCATTCCATCTCCTTCTCACATCACCGCTACTTGTTATCACCTCCCCATTTACGCCCTTCACTGAAGTTCCCATTTGCTCCCTTGTCTTACGCACCCTATTTACCTCCTTCCAGAACATCTTTTTATTTTCCCTAAAATTTACTGATAGTCTCTCACCCCAACTCTCATTTGCCCTTTTTTTCACCTCTTGCACCTTTCTCTTGACCTCCTGTCTCTTTCTTTTATACTTCTCCCACTCAATTGCATTTTTTCCCTGCAAAAATCGTCCAAATGCCTCTCTCTTCTCTTTCACTAATACTCTTACTTCTTCATCCCACCACTCACTACCCTTTCTAAACAGCCCACCTCCCACTCTTCTCATGCCACAAGCATCTTTTGCGCAATCCATCACTGATTCCCTAAATACATCCCATTCCTCCCCCACTCCCCTTACTTCCATTGTTCTCACCTTTTTCCATTCTGTACACAGTCTCTCCTGGTACTTCCCCACACAGGTCTCCTTCCCAAGCTCACTTACTCTCACCACCTTCTTCACCCCAACATTCACTCCTCTTTTCTGAAAACCCATACTAATCTTCACCTTAGCCTCCACAAGATAATGATCAGACATCCCTCCAGTTGCACCTCTCAGCACATTAACATCCAAAAGTCTCTCTTTCGCACGCCTGTCAATTAACACGTAATCCAATAACGCTCTCTGGCCATCTCTCCTACTTACATAAGTATACTTATGTATATCTCGCTTTTTAAACCAGGTATTCCCAATCATCAGTCCTTTTTCAGCACATAAATCTACAAGCTCTTCACCATTTCCATTTACAACACTGAACACCCCATGCATACCAATTATTCCCAATTATTATATATATATATATATATATCCCTGGGGATAGGGGAGAAAGAATACTTCCCACGTATTCCCTGCGTGTCGTAGAAGGCAACTAAAAGGGGAGGGAGCAGGGGGCTGGAAATCCTCCCCTCTCATTATTTTTTTTTAATTTTCCAAAAGAAGGAACAGAGAAGGGGGCCAGGTAAGGATATTCCCTCAAAGGCCCAGTCCTCTGTTCTTAACACTACCTTGCTAACGTGGGGAATGGCGAATAGTTTGAAAGAAAGATATATATATATGAGATGGAGAATAGAATATTGCTGTATTGCATGGTCACTATATGAGCAGATTGAAATTGACAGATTAGAGAGGGTGCAGAAACTTTGTGTAATGCGATCATTGGATTAGACCATGTGAACAACCTCGAAAGATTATAAGAACTTGAGCTGTAGTCTAGAAAGATGTAGAGAAAGATATGTGGTAATATATGCTTGGCAACAGAATGGAGATATAAAGATATATATCCTAAACCTGAAAGGAACTCAGCAAGGTAGATACAGAATTATCATATTAAGTGTAATGCCTTGAAATATATTAAAAAGGCACCAGGGAAAAATATATATGAATGATCAGTGAAAAATCTGCATTGCTTACTTAATGCAGTACCAGGAGAAATAGAAAATATGGAGTAGCTGCAAAAACATTCCAAACAAGACTAGACTTTTGATTAAAGACAATAATGGATGAACCTCAAATGACTACACTAGAGGAGTAGAAAAATTGCATTTTACAAGCAGATATGTGACGAGTGTAGGAGTGGCAATTGAGAGGAACAGTATTTTCCTGTAAGCAAGTCATACAATGAATGTCATGCACTATACTCTTGCCATCATGGCATAATTTTGTTGTTGGTTCTTTTAGATTGGAAGCTATCCATCACCAAACTACCATTACCAGCTGCACACCCCACCACATACTAACATACTTGTTGCAGACCCTACTTTGTACCCTTTCCAAAGTATTCAAATTTTTAATGATGTAGATTTTGTAACAATGATATATGGGCCCCTATGATATATGTCAGCTGATAAATTAGTGGTAATTGTATGAAAATAATTAACCATAGATTACATGTGTATTTAAGTCTGAGATTCTACGTACTGTTCAAAGTCTGGTTTTTATCTTTTTTTTATACAAAAGAACCTTTGAAGTTGGCTTTGTTAACAAGGGATCATCACTTTCCCATGTTGAATTTAGTAGAGTGATTACAGTTTGTCTCCTTTTAGGACATAAGCATTTTATTTTCTCTTTTCAGTGTTGAACCTGACACTGATCGATCTGCCAGGCTTGACAAAAGTGCCCATAGGTGACCAGCCAGCAGACATTGAGATGCAGATCCGCAACATGATCATGACGTACATAACCAAAGACAGCTGTCTTATCCTAGCTGTATCACCTGCTAATTCTGACTTGGCTAACAGTGATGCTCTTAAATTATCCAAAGATGCAGATCCTGATGGTAAGTGTGAGATCCCACTACTTTCGTTGAGCATGTGTAGCAATATCTGTGGTTGTATGCTTCCTTGAAATATTAATACTCTACTAAACCTCTTTTTAATGCTTACTGTTCCTGAATTCAAAGAACCAATAAGTATAATTTGGTAATATTTGATTATTGACTTCAGAAGAAGTGTTGCAGTGATTGTCAGTTGATCTTGACTGTTCAGAAGAAGTGTTGAAATGATTGTCAATTTTTTATTTGCTACATGATATATATAGAATTCCCCAGTGCTGGTTAGATTACATCATGATATAGTTGTCTCCCACTTTGGCATCTTTATTCCTCAGTTTATTGCTACTTGGATAAGTTATATATTCAGTTTTGGTGATTCTACATTAATTCATTTCATTGCTTTGATAATGTGCAGCTTTTCCTCCATTTATGCTCAGTATGTTCTTGAAAACTTGAATGATTGAGGATGTTTCAGGATTATAATTTTTAGTCATGCTAAACTAACTAAAATTTATGGTAAAGACATTAAAACTATATAAGTTCATGCATGTAGTTTTTAAATGTTAGAGGCTCCGGTCATGGACAAAAGTCCACTTCAAGGTTGGTCCTTAACTGAAATGTAGAAAGGCTAATGAAAGGAAAAAAGAAGAGACAGTGAAAAGTATTTATGAATTTTGGAGGAAATGAAAATCGTAGTTGTTGGAAAAGACATGAAATGGTTGATAGTTCCCAAGCATTTAGGAGTAGTGAAAGAAAATTTATCAAAATGGCCTACCCTTGAGTTGTCAACAGCCACACATGATGATGTGATGCAGCAGCTTGCTGAGTATTGCATGGTGTAGCTAGTGGTGGGGGTACACAAGTATCCAGCTCTCAGGAGAAAAACCCAAACTGATACCTATAGAAGAGTGTTTTGAAGTTAGCCTTAGAGAGTTGTTGAGTTGGACCACTTATGACTCGACACTGTCAAGTAAAGATGCAGTGCTAGAAAGATTCCAGATGTGACAGCGCTACTCTGAGCAACTTTCAGAAAAAAAAGAATTTTTGATGTCTGAACAGGACTTATAGCTTCAACGAAGCAGATCTGGCTATTTTCATAATGTGGGTTTTCCAAGTTAGTGTGGATGTTACAGTAATACCAAGTACGTTCATTTAGTTAAGAAGTGGAATTACAGAATCCTCAGAGGAGAGAAGAAAGTTATGAAGAATTTCAAAAGAGCAATGGGCAAAATCTGGGTTTTGAAAGCATTAAACTTAATCAGATTTCGTATAGAGTGTAAATAGATATATTTTGAAGACGGCGATTTTTTAGAGTTGTTAAGCAGAATCATTTATAGGTCATCATGGGGTAGTATGTAAAGCTTCATGATACCTACTACTTTGATAATAGATTATTGTTTATTTATTTATTTATTTATTTATTTATTTATTATACACTGTCACTGTCTCCCGCGTTAGCGAGGTAGTGCAAGGAAACAGACGAAAGAATGGCCCAGCTCACCCACATACACATGTATATACATACACATCCACACACGTACATATACATACCTATACATTTCAACGTATACATATATATGCATACACAGACATATACATATATATACATGTACGTATCAGATTGGGGAAGAGCAGTGTGGTTTCAGAAGTGTTAGAGGATGTGTGAATCAGGTGTTTGCTTTGAAGAATGTATGTGAGAAATATTTAGAAAAGCAAATGGATTTGTATGTAGCGTTTATGGATCTGGAGAAGGCATATGATAGAGTTGATAGAGATGCTCTGTGGAAGGTATTAAGAATATATGGTGTGGGAGGCAAGTTGTTAGAAGCAGTGAAAAGTTTTTATCGAGGATGTAAGGCATGTGTACGTGTAGAAAGAGAGGAAAGTGATTGGTTCTCAGTGAATGTAGGTTTGCGGCAGGGGTGTGTGATGTCTCCATGGTTGTTTAATTTGTTTATGGATGGAGTTGTTAGGGAGGTAAATGCAAGAGATTTGGAAAGAGGGGCAAGTATGAAGTCTGTTGGGGATGAGAGAGCTTGGGAAGTGAGTCAGTTGTTGTTCGCTGATGATACAGCGCTGGTGGCTGATTCATGTGAGAAACTGCAGAAGCTGGTGACTGAGTTTGGTAAAGTGTGTGAAAGAAGAAAGTTGAGAGTAAATGTGAATAAGAGCAAGGTTATTAGGTACAGTAGGATTGAGGGTCAAGTCAATTGGGAGGTAAGTTTGAATGGAGCAAAACTGGAGGAAGTAAAGTGTTTTAGATATCTGGGAGTGGATCTGGCAGCGGATGGAACCATGGAAGCAGAAGTGGATCATAGGGTGGGGGAGGGGGCGAAAATCCTGGGAGCCTTGAAGAATGTGTGGAAGTCAAGAACATTATCTCGGAAAGCAAAAATGGGTATGTTTGAAGGAATAGTGGTTCCAACAATGTTGTATGGTTGCGAGGCGTGGGCTATGAATAGAGTTGTGCGCAGGAGGATGGATGTGCTGGAAATGAGATGTTTGAGGACAATGTGTGGTGTGAGGTGGTTTGATCGAGTAAGTAACATAAGGGTAAGAGAGATGTGTGGAAATAAAAAGAGCGTGGTTGAGAGAGCAGAAGAGGGTGTTTTGAAATGGTTTGGGCACATGGAGAGAATGAGTGAGGAAAGATTGACCAAGAGGATATATGTGTTGGACGTGGAGGG
The DNA here is from genome assembly GCF_036320965.1 of Panulirus ornatus. NCBI lineage: Eukaryota > Metazoa > Arthropoda > Malacostraca > Decapoda > Palinuridae > Panulirus > Panulirus ornatus. Next base: position 11,246,797 of record NC_092288.1, on the reverse strand, counting down.
AACGAGGAGAAGTGGGAGACCAAATTGGAGGTGGAAAGATGGAGTGAAAAAGATTTTGTGTGATCGGGGCCTGAACATGCAGGAGGGTGAAAGGAGGGCAAGGAATAGAGTGAATTGGATCGATGTGGTATACCGGGGTTGACGTGCTGTCAGTGGATTGAATCAGGACATGTGAAGCGTCTGGGGTAAACCATGGAAAGCTGTGTAGGTATGTATATTTGCGTGTGTGGATGTATGTATATACATGTGTATGGGGGTGGGTTGGGCCATTTCTTTCGTCTGTTTCCTTGCGCTACCTCGCAAATGCGGGAGACAGCGACAAAGCAAAAAAAAAAAAAAATGTACGTAATTCATACTTGCTGCCTTTATTCATTCCTGTTGCCACCCCGCCACACATGAAATGACAACCCCCTCCCCCCACATGCGCACGAGGTAGTGCTAGGAAAAGACAACAAAGGCCATGTTCGTTCACACTCAGTCTAGCTGTCATTTATAATACACCGAAACCACAGCTCCCTTTCCACATACAGGCCCCACAAAACTTTCCATGGTTTACCCCAGATGCTTCACATGCCCTGGTTCAATCCATTGACAGCACGTCAACCCCGGTATACCACATTGTTCCAATTCACTCTATTCCTTGCACGCCTTTCACCCTTCTGCATATTCAGGCCCCGATCACTCAAAATCTTTTTCACCCCATCTTTCCATCTCCAATTTGGTCTCCCACTTCTCCTCATTCCCTCCACCTCTGACACATATATCCTCTTTGTCAATCTTTCCTCACTCATTCTCTCCATGTGACCAAAGTAGTTCAAAACACCCTCCAGCTCTCTCAACCACACTCTTTTTATTACCACACATCTCTCTTACCCTTTCATTACTTACTCGATCAAACCACCTCACACCACATATTGTCCTCAAACATCTCATTTCCAACACATCCACCCTCCTCCGCACAACTGTCTATAGCCAACGCCACGCAACCACATAACATTGTTGGAACCACTATTCCTTCAAACATACCCATTTTTGCTTTCTGAAATAATGTTGTTTATCTTGTGATTTAGAATGTTCATGAATATTATCTTTTCCAGGTATTCGAACTATAGGAGTTATTACAAAACTTGATTTGATGGATGATGGAACAGATGCTCGGGATGTTTTGGAAAATAAACTTCTTCCTCTACGGAGAGGCTATGTTGGAGTTGTCAACAGATCTCAGAAGGTGAGAACATAAGTGAAATTACAAAGTCTTCTTGTTTTACTCGTTATTTGGTGACCACTGTCCTTGCTGTATTGAAGATGACTTGTGGAAAGTTATTTTAAAAGTAAGAGTTGGCACATCATGCACACCTTTCCAAAGTGTTCATTGGAATGGCTTCATATGAAAATCCTTTGTGCAAGTGCATATTTAGGAGAAAAAGAGTGAGAAAGAGGGAGGTAAGGCAGTGAATGAATTTTACATCAGTCCATAAACCCCCTGGGGATATTTGAAATTGGGGTATGTAAGATGCATTTTTGGGTATAAGGTAAATTGTCATTGGGCTCTTTTGTTTAAACACATAAGGTTTCCAGAAAGCTACATAATGTTGGTAAGATTTTTCAACATAGAAATAAAAAACTGAAGGTAAAAAAGTTAACTCTACAAACTTTGGTTCCATCTTGGAATGCTGCAGCCACTTACTCATGGGAGGAGTATATGCTGTCATTTAGCTAGGTTTCTCTGTAGTTGCTGTCTAGGTGCGAGGAAATAGAAATTCACTAAAGCACATATATCAGTAGATTATAGATTTGTAGTTTAGAATAGCCTGCAAGCTCAGACCCTGTTCAGTGAAATTTGCTGGACTTCATGAAGACTGTATTTTATTAGAAATTTACTGTGCTAGGTAGGTGGTGGGTGAATGTTGTTCATTGGTTCCTGAATCTTCTTTGCTATGGCAGGAGAAGAATTTAGGTTAACATAAAACATGAAGGATTTTTGGTTATATATCTACAAACTGCTCTCATGAGCTGTCTGCATGTCTTGAGTACTTATGCTTGGATCTGAGGTATGTGTTTGGCTGCTGCTTCACATAGTTTTTGTTATGCTTCACATAGTTTCTGTTGTAAGACCAGCCACAAAAGGATTGATTTTTATGATGCTTCCTCCTTGCAGGAATATCATGGCTATAGAATTCTCCTCCTCCTTTTGTCTCTCCCTCTTCATATTACTTTTCTACCTTTAAGTACCCCCATAACTCCAGATAATTATATGTGAAACAAGCAGATCTTCTAGACCTAGATACTTGCATTGAGATTTGCATCTTTATTTAAAGGCTTCCTCGTGACTGAGCAGTAAGTGACAATTTCTTTCCTGCTATCAGCCATCCTTTATCCACACCAAAGATGGCATATTTTCATAAATTTTCTCAGGAGGACATTGAAAGGTTTTATTTGACTTTACAGGATTAGGTAGATTTTGATCCTGAATCGATTGGTGATGATGATCTGTCCTTGGATCATGTGAAGAATGATTTTATGGTTGTTGACTCTTCTAGTACTGAAAGTTGACCAGGATGAGGCAGGAGAAGGCATTTCTAACAAAAATGGAGGCAGTGTTGCCTGTGCCATTGTGAATTTGATAATACTGCATCTGACTGGTGCAGCTGTTAATATTACAGACTTATGATTTTCTTTTTATGAAAAAAATTCATTGAATCACGTTGATTATAGCAAAAGAAAATTACGGTATATGATAAAACAATATTAATCAATAATCAGTTTTTCAGTGTAAGCAATGTCATCAATAAAACGCACACAGTGGCAACTACCTTGACACAGGCCTTACTCCCATGCTTTTTGATATGTTGTGCTGACACACTTACAAAACTGCATTATTTGATTGAAAGTAGTGAAGGTAATATACTTTTGAAGGAATTTCCATTATTAAGTGAATATTTTTGAAACAGTAGTGTTAGTCCATTTGACCACATTATGATTTTCCAGCTGCATTCCTGAAAAGTGTTAGTTCTCTTATCAAATTATGAAATTGTAATTAGTCCTTTTTATTCACCTCTTATCAAGGCCAAATCATGAACTTGCTGTATCTGGCTGTAGTATTTCTTAAAAACATATATTAACAGGAGATTTTGGGAAAGAAGAAAGATGGAAATATACTTTTCTGGATGATGCCTGCAGGATGGCATAAACTTCCTAGTGTGTAATAGATGTCTTATGTTTTTCTTTTCACCCAATATTGTTTTGTAATGTAGGTGTTGATTGTTTGTAGTCTCTAGGCAGCTAGTGTTTGTTCTCAGTGCTCTTTTTTGTGGTTTTCAGCTTTGTTATATTTGCTATTGATAAGGTGGATGACCTGGCAGGTGAATGCATAGGTTAGGATGGAGTGGTTGAATTGTTTGTGTAGGACACTAAGGGATTAGCTTTGTTGTTGAAATCTGGCACCTGTTAATGTTCTGAGGACATTTAGCATGTTTGTTGCTCTTTTGTTTATGCTTATGTGTGGAAAGTGAATGTCATTTGTGTATCATATATTATGCCCACATTATTTGGTGCTTTGCTGAGTGGGATCATTCAGCTATTCAAGGTGATATGATGGTGCAGATTGGATTCCTTTTTGTCTGGGGTCAAAAGGATAACTAAAGACTTGTGTAGAGATTCAGACACTATTTTGCATGAGCCATTGTTTGTGTAATGTAGTTATGCTTGTTTGTTGTTGCTTCTGTTGTGTTAGATATCTGTATTATGATTGTTAGGTCATTTACATAGGACCTTCACACTGGTCTTTAGAAGGTAATAGGAGGCCATGTAGGAAGATGCTGAAGAGGGTTGGTGTAAGAATGGAACCTAAGGTGATGTAGGCATATGTAAGTAGTGGCTTTAAGAGGGTGAAGTGAATGAATGTATTAAGTGTTTGCATGGTATGAGAGACTGAAGATATTGTTGAAGGATGGATGATGTATTAATCAGGAAAAGGAGTTGGGTTTTAAGTAAATAAATAGCAAACGAGATATGTCATAACTGCAGTATTGCTTTGTAGTTTCACACCTGTCCATGTATAGAAAATAGGTCAGTGTAGAACTTTTTTCTCTTGGAAAAAATGTTGTCGAAGATGATGTCAATTTAGGATTTGCCCAAGTTACTGACTTTAATTTTGAATCTTATCTTTTAGGATATTGAGGGGAAGAAGGACATCAAGGCAGCTATGGCAGCTGAAAGAAAATTTTTCCTCAGTCACCCAGCATACCGTCATGTTGCTGACCGCATGGGAACTCCATACTTGCAACGTGTTCTTAATCAGCAACTAACGAACCACATAAGAGAAACCTTACCAAGTCTTCGTGATAAACTCCAGAAACAGCTACTGACAATGGAGAAAGAAGTGGATCAATACAAACATATTCGTCCTGATGATCCATCTATCAAGACGAAAGCCATGTTACAGTATGTTGCATATATTTTTTGACTTTTGAATGCCTATTTCAGAAGCAAGATTTGTACCTTTGGGTAATTTGAGTGCCCCAGTATTGGCATAAGTAATGGAATTAGCATCCCATTTGGTGAATGTTTTGATACTAGTTAAGTGTATGAGCTATGGTGTGGTATGACAACTCCTCAATACATTTCTTTGTTCATTTAAGCTTAGGGACCTTATCATTATCACTTTTCAAGAATCAGCCCTAGATTTTTTCTTTGTTTTTATTTCTATTCTTTATGTGTTCATTCACATTCTTTTGTAGTAGTATATAGATTAATGAAGTTAGTTGGTAACACTTAATGAATATTCCTTGCAGGATGATCCAGCAGCTCCAGAATGACTTTGAGCGAGCTATTGAGGGGTCAGGCTCTGCCCTAATTAACACAAATGAGCTTTCAGGAGGTGCCAAGATTAATCGCCTTTTTCATGAGCGTTTCCCCTATGAGATTGTGCGTATGGAATTTGATGAAAAGGAACTTCGAAAAGAGATAGCATTTGCCATCAGAAATATCCATGGTATTCGGGTGGGGCTGTTTACACCTGACATGGCCTTTGATGCAATTGTTAAAGGACAGATTGGCCGACTGAAGGAACCAAGTTTGAAGTGTGTTGACCTTGTTGTACAGGAGCTCACCAATGTAGTCCGAACCTGCACACTTAAGGTACTTCAAATTTTTGATGAGTGTTTCCATTGTTTAGTTACTGTATTTACTTACTAATATGATGTTTTCAGTGTGTAGAAAATTTTCAAAATGAGTGAACAGAAAATTGATCTAAGGAAGACTGCTGATCATCCTTAGTTCAAGGTGCCACTGTTTTTCATTGTGATTTAAACTGAACTTAGGGTAAGTTGTATATTTTTTTTCTGGTATGAAAAGATCTTTAGCTTAATCAGCAGGCACAAACATTATCTGTGATGTTTATTTGTTCTGTCCACTAGGACCTTGAGTTGTTAACGCTTTGACTTGTGATGTATTGGACTTACAGTTGTAGAATTGGTAGGGTATGTTGTATTGACTTATGATACTATATTTGGATTGCAGGTTGTGACACATTAGAAAAATTAAAATGCTTATATCTTTGTATATTTGATGCAAAGCAGCAAGTGGGGAAGGGGTAACATGTAGTGATTAGGTGAGAGGGAGATAGAATGAGTATTATGAAGGATTGTTGAATGTGTTTTATAATAGGGTGGCAGATGTAGGGTATTTGGGCTGGGGAGGTGTGCAAAGTGAGAGATTCATGGAAAATTGCTTGATGAAAAAGGATAAGATGAAATGTGGCAAGGCAGCTGAAGTGGACAGTATTGCAGTTGAATCTGAAGAAATGGGGGTGATTGGATTTTTTGTGTATGTATGAAATCATGGTGAGGTACCTAAGGATTGGCAGAATGTCTGTATAGTGCCATTGTATAAAGACAAGGGGGCAAAGGTTAGTGTTTTAACTACAGAGGTATAAGTTTGTTGAGTGTACCTGGTAAGTTGTATGGGAGAGATGGTGAAGGTATGTACAGAACATTGGACTGGGGAGAAATAATGTGGTTTCAGGAGAGGTAGAAGGTATATGGACCAGGTGTATGCTTTGTGAAATGTTTGTGAGAAGGACTTAGAGAAACAGAAGGATTTGTATGTCGCATTTATGGATCTGGAAATAACATAGGGTTGAAATACCACTCTTCACTCTATCTTATGCATGCCTTTCGCCCTTCTGCATGTTCAGGTCCTGAGCACTCAGAGTCTTGTTCAATCCATCCTTCCATCTCCACTTTGGTCTCACTATCTCCTTGTCATCTACACTTCTGACACTTTATGACCCATGTTAGGTTAATGGTAGATGAAAGATATCACTTGGAACAAAATATCAAAAACATCAATAAACACAAAAACAGGAAGCAAAAGTTGCATCCCTCCACTCAGAACCATGGGGTAACTGAAGCAGCAAATTATGTCGGACTTTTAAGACTGTTCCATTCTGCCATACATATGATATCTCCACCATAAGTGAGTAACAGGATTTGTTCCACATATAAAACCTGTTGTATGAAAGCCTTATTCTGTACATTAATCATTGGATTTTTTGGTGAAGACTGTATATGCATTGGCTTTTGGCACTCTTTCACCTCATATAACTAAATATGATTGAATGAAAATCTCATATAGGATTAAAGTTTTAAATTTTTCATTTTGACATGATAAATGTGCAACTCATTTGATTTGCAGATGGCCCGTTATCCAAGACTTCAAGAAGAAACTGAACGAATAATTACAACATTCATTAGGGAGAGAGAACAAATAGTTAAAGAGCACATCCTCCTGTTGAATGATTGTGAATTAGCATATATGAATACAAACCATGAGGATTTCATCGGCTTTGCCAAGTAAGTGTCAGGCTTGGTTACCTAGTTAGTATGATAATTTCATTAGTCTTTTGTGGAATTACTGTAATATGTAGCAAGAAATGGGGGTTTATTTTTCAAATGTTGTCTTTTGTTTGTATGTTTAGTTTTCAACAATATCATTTAACATAATCAAAAGTGAATTGTAATGCAGTACAGTTACTTGGGTTATTTAATGGAAAAGGAAATGATTGTGCTCAGTAAATGAGTGATGAAGAATTTTTGAAGTTAAGTACATTGATGTTGAAGTGGTTAAGCTGTTATGTCTTTGCCCTTTGCAGTATTTTCCCTTTACTAGGGTTAGTTAATGGTTGAATATTATGTTTGCAAGCAAAGAAATTCCATTTATTGCTTAAGATGGGGCATACTGGTAAAACTGGAAGATGGACATACAACTTTTTAACTAACTGGTCACAACAATTTTAAAATCTGGCTATTTCTAGTGCCACCTCAGTAAAGAGTTGTCCCCAAGAAGCTGTGCTTGAACCCCTTTTTATTCTTCATTCTCATATCTGACATTGATGCAAATGTGAGTCACAGTTTCCCATCATGCTTCAGAGATGATTCTAGTATAAGTATAAAAATCTTGTTGGTTGAAGACACAGAAACAAAAAAGTAACATAAACAAAGTCTTTCATTGTGCCACTGAAAACAGGCTCTTTGGTGGATATAAGTTTGAACTCCTTTTGTGTGGGGAGAATGAAGTCAAGGGAAATACTATGTTCCAGGTTGACACAGACACTGCTGTATGAATAGAACAATGTTTAAAGAGTAGAATGATAATGTCTGATAGTGAACAAAACAAGGCAACAGTTGCCTCTCCCAAAAAGTTAGTAGGTTTGATCTTATGAAATTTCAAAAGATAAGAAAAAAAAGCAGTTATGATACCCTTCAGGGAACCGTTACTTTCATGAATAGAATGCTGCTGTGTGCTAACATCACCCTTCAAGGAGGGCAACATTAGAATTAGAAAGTGTTTAGAGATCTTTCTTGGTCTGTACTGATGCTGTAAAAGATCTTTACTTCTTTACTTGGAATGATTATAAACACTGAAGCCTTTTGCTTTGGCGCCAAGGCAAGTATATTCTCACTTGCAATTAGAAAACCTAGAAATCATGTTCCCTAATCTACATTAAAAAATAATTCCTTATTGGAAGAGAAGACTGAAATATTACTCCCAAAATCTAAAGGTGTGATAAGCACAAAACTGAAAAACACCATGAACATGTAAGGCCTTCCCCCATCAGAGATATAATGGGATACGTGTTGGAAAAATCTAAGAAGGCCATGGAGAAGTATTTATAAAGTGAAGTGTACGAGAGTAGCCAAGGTTTTGAAGGTTGCTTGGGCCTACAGGCTTTAATTTTCAACAGCTTGGTCAACCAACAACCCAGCTCAGCATGAGCCCAGCATATGCCAATAATATGCTTCAAGTTCTTTTCACAGATCTAAGAAAATATGTACATGTGGGTAATAGTTGCCAACATTGTATGGGGAAAACATGCCCCATTCATGGCCATCTAGGATGAAAAGAAAGGTGGAGTGCATGAGAAAAAGAATGTAGGAATTGATATTAGCTTCTCAGGCATTTTTAGACATGATTCTGAAAGGTGGAATGCTCTCAAGAAGAGGAAAAGATGAAAAAAGGAAGATAATTCCACAGCTTTATTGTTCAAGAAGAGGGATTTCATAACATTTATTCCTCATTTGACTGGTCTCCAGTTGGGACATATGAGGGCAGCTCATGAGAGCAATGGCTGAAATGTGATACATACAGAGAGAGAGAGAGAGAGAGAGAGAGAGAGAGAGAGAGAGAGCAGCAACATTATGGGAGATGGAAAAGATTGGTTGAAAAGGGATGATAGCAAAAGTTATTAAAGTATAAGGTGTTTGTTCCCACTCCTGGGAAGGGAGAGGTGAAAGAAGAACCACCTGATTGCTGGCAGCATTCAGTGGGTAAAGTGAAATCATGTAGATGTAGGATGGCTGCTCAGAAGAAAAATTATTGCAGCACGTATACAACACAGAAAGAAAGCACTTTTTGAAATATATGTGATGCAGAATATTTGATTCATCTGAAATGGTGCTCATCCACTGGAAACATAAAATACCCTTACAGAATATTCCTCTATCATGCTTTATTGAAAAAGTACCAAAGAAGTAGTATACTTTCCTCTTTGATGGTGTGGGAGGAAGTTGAAATAATGGGGAAGGACACTGGGCTGGCAGCATGGATGCTCCTTATTTGTGTAAGTATTGAAAAAGCTTACCCTAATATCATTTTTCAAGAGTCTGTACTCATAGATCTCTAAACACCAGCAAACACTACACAGACAGAACATATGCACCAAAATGTCCTAACAGGCTATAAACGACAGAGATGCTGAACTTTATGATTTTATTGGAATCTACGATTTTCAAGACCATATTCCTCTATTATGATTGCCTAATGAAAATTACAATTTAAAGAAAAAAATTGTAAATAATTCAATATTTTAAATGTCAGATGATATATCACAAGGTACATATATACACAACTTGCTAGTTCCATCCATTATATTGAAAAATGTCAGACCAAATTTGGCAAGGACTGTAATCTTTACAGTGATGATATTGAAGGTAGTGCAGAAAGGACAGTCTGCCATGAGCAAATTCTAAACAAAAGCCTCCTTCAGGAAGCCAAAAATGCAGTTTACTTTTCTTTGAAAAATTATAAGGTAAGAAATGATAGAATTCATATCATTTCGATAACATTGCTTTTTTTTATTCATATTTTTCATATCTTTAATTCTTATAGCACTCGCATTAGGATTGGCATCTCTGAAACACTTGCTCACCCAACTTATTTTTGAATGCCTTCCCACCCATCTGAAACCATATTTCCTAGACATACACAATTTACACTCTCTTTTACAATTTACTCAACACTACAAACACTGATTAATCATATCCCAAGACCCCACATGCCCACTGTGCAGCTACCACATCAGACACCTAACATTTAGTGCTCAGTTGCCCCATACACTCCATACATAGACACACAACTTCACTGCACATTATACTCTGTGGTCCTTCTCAGTGGATGTGGTCAGCTTTATGAGCACTGTAGGAACCCCATAGAAGTTGAATGAGACCCCTGGGGCATAAATTGAATAAGTACAATGCTTATGGTTATTTTCTAGTCAGAACCTTAGACAGGAGCATTAGGTAGTAGTAGTTAGAAATATTAGGTGGGAGCATTAGGGAGAGGTAGTAGGTTGGAACATAAGGCAGGAAAAATAGATAGAAATATTAGGTTTAAGTATTTAGTAGGAACATTTAGGAGGGGCTTCTGAAAGCACTGCACTAGAGTTACCTTGTGCCAGTGGCCTGTTAAGAGTGAATCTTTAAGAGCTAAGAAGCGGCACTGAAGTTCACCAGTAATGGAGGCTTTTGCCATGGCCACCGCCTTGAGATCCAACATCAAATATACAGATAGATAGGTAGATTTCATTTTGCATACACTTATATACATTTTATGGTTATTACATATATGATTTAACACATTCCATTCATATCTTTTACATGTTATTATTGTATTATTATTATTCATTTATTATATTTATTTTGCCTTGTTGCTGTCTCCCACGTTTGCGAGGTAGCGCAAGGAAACAGATGAAAGAAATGGCCCAACCCACCCCCATACACATGTATATACATAACGTCCCCACATGCAAATATACATACCCGTACATCTCAATGTGCACACATATATATACACACACACAGACATATACATATATACACATGCACACAATTCACACTGTCTGCCTTTATTCATTCCCATCGCCACCTCGCCACACATGGAATAACATCCCCCTCCCCTAACATGTGTGCGAGGTAGCGCTAGGAAAAGACAACAAAGGCCCCATTCATTCACACTCAGTCTCTAGCTGTCATGCAATAATGCCCGAAACCACAGCTTCCTTTCCACATCCAGGCCCCACAGAACTTTCCATGGTTTACCCCAGATGCTTCACATGCCCTGATTCAATCCATTGACAGCACGTCAACCCTGGTATACCACATCGATCCAATTCACTCTATTCCTTGCACGCCTTTTATTGTTTTATTATTATTATTGTTGTTATTATTATTATTATTATTATTATTATTATTATTTTTTTTTTTTTTTTTATACTTTGTCGGTCTCCCGCGTTTGCGAGGTAGCGCAAGGAAACAGACGAAAGAAATGGCCCAACCCCCCCCCATACACATGTATATACATACGTCCACACACGCAAATATACATACCTACACAGCTTTCCATGGTTTACCCCAGATGCTTCACATGCCTTGATTCAATCCACTGACAGCACGTCAGCCCCGGTACACCACATCGCTCCAATTCACCCCACTCCTTGCCCTCCTTTCACCCTCCTGCATGTTCAGGCCCCGATCACACAAAATCTTTTTCACTCCATCTTTCCACCTCCAATTTGGTCTCCCTCTTCTCCTTGTTCTCTCCACCTCCGACACATATATCCTCTTGGTCAATCTTTCCTCACTCATCCTCTCCATGTGCCCAAACCACTTCAAAACACCCTCTTCTGCTCTCTCAACCACGCTCTTTTTATTTCCACACATCTCTCTTACCCTTACGTTACTCACTCGATCAAACCACCTCACACCACACATTGTCCTCAAACATCTCATTTCCAGCACATCCATCCTCCTGCGCACAACTCTATCCATAGCCCACGCCTCGCAACCATACAACATTGTTGGAACCACTATTCCTTCAAACATACCCATTTTTGCTTTCCGAGATAATGTTCTCGACTTCCACACATTCTTCAAGGCCCCCAGAATTTTCGCCCCCTCCCCCACCCTATGATCCACTTCCGCTTCCATGGTTCCATCCGCTGCCAGATCCACTCCCAGATATCTAAAACACTTCACTTCCTCCAGTTTTTCTCCATTCAAACTCACCTCCCAAGTGACTTGACCCTCAACCCTACTGTACCTAATAACCTTGCTCTTATTCACATTTACTCTTAACTTTCTTCTTCCACACACTTTACCAAACTCAGTCACCAGCTTCTGCAGTTTCACACATGAATCAGCCACCAGCGCTGTGTCATCAGCGAACACAACTGACTCACTTCCCAAGCTCTCTCATCCCCAACAGACTTCATACTTGCCCCTCTTTCCAAAACTCTTGCATTTACCTCCCTAACAACCCCATCCATAAACAAATTAAACAACCATGGAGACATCACACACCCCTGCCGCAAACCTACATTCACTGAGAACCAATCACTTTCCTCTCTTCCTACACGTACACATGCCTTACATCCTCGATAAAAACTTTTCACTGCTTCTAACAACTTTCCTCCCACACCATATATTCTTAATACCTTCCACAGAGCATCTCTATCAACTCTATCATATGCCTTCTCCAGATCCATAAAAGCTACATACAAATCCATTTGATTTTCTAAGTATTTCTCACATACATTCTTCAAAGCAAACACCTGATCCACACATCCTCTACCACTTCTGAAACCACACTGCTCTTCCCCAATCTGATGCTCTGTACATGCCTTCACCCTCTCAATCAATACCCTCCCATATAATTTACCAGGAATACTCAACAAACTTATTTTTTTTTTTTATTATACTTTGTCGCTGTCTCCCGCGTTTGCGAGGTAGCGCAAGGAAACAGACGAAAGAAATGGCCCAATCCCCCCCCCCCCCATACACATGCATATACATACGTCCACACACGCAAATATACATACCTACACAGCTTTCCATGGTTTACCCCAGACGCTTCACATGCCTTGCTTCAATCCACTGACAGCACGTCAACCCCGGTATACCACATCGCTCCAATTCACTCTATTCCTTGCCCTCCTTTCACCCTCCTGCATGTTCAGGCCCCGATCACACAAAATCTTTTTCACTCCATCTTTCCACCTCCAATTTGGTCTCCCTCTTCTCCTTGTTCCCTCCACCTCCGACACATATATCCTCTTGGTCAATCTTTCCTCACTCATCCTCTCCATGTGCCCAAACCACTTCAAAACACCCTCTTCTGCTCTCTCAACCATGCTCTTTTTATTTCCACACATCTCTCTTACCCTTACATTACTCACTCGATCAAACCACCTCACACCACACATTGTCCTCAAACATCTCATTTCCAGCACATCCATTCTCCTGCGCACAACTCTATCCATAGCCCACGCCTCGCAACCATACAACATTGTTGGAACCACTATTCCTTCAAACATACCCATTTTTGCTTTCCGAGATAATGTTCTCGACTTCCACACATTCTTCAAGGCCCCCAGGATTTTCGCCCCCTCCCCCACCCTATGATCCACTTCCGCTTCCATGGTTCCATCCGCTGCCAGATCCACTCCCAGATATCTAAAACACTTCACTTCCTCCAGTTTTTCTCCATTCAAACTCACCTCCCAGTTGACTTGACCCTCAACCCTACTGTACCTAATAACCTTGCTCTTATTCACATTTACTCTTAACTTTCTTCTTCCACACACTTTTCCAAACTCAGTCACCAGCTTCTGCAGTTTCTCACATGAATCAGCCACCAGCGCTGTATCATCAGCGAACAACAACTGACTCACTTCCCAAGCTCTCTCATCCCCAACAGACTTCATACTTGCCCCTCTTTCCAAAACTCTTGCATTTACCTCCCTAACAACCCCATCCATAAACAAATTAAACAACCATGGAGACATCACACACCCCTGCCGCAAACCTACATTCACTGAGAACCAATCACTTTCCTCTCTTCCTACACGTACACATGCCTTACATCCTCGATAAAAACTTTTCACTGCTTCTAACAACTTTCCTCCCACACCATATATTCGTAATACCTTCCACAGAGCATCTCTATCAACTCAACTCAACTCAACAAACTTATACCTCTGTAATTTGAGCACTCACTCTTATCCCCTTTGCCTTTGTACAATGGCACTATGCACGCATTCCGCCAATCCTCAGGCACCTCACCATGAGTCATACATACATTAAATAACCTTACGAACCAGTCAACAATACAGTCACCCCCTATTTTAATAAATTCCACTGCAATACCATCCAAACCTGCTGCCTTGCCGGCTTTCATCTTCTGCAAAGCTTTCACTACCTCTTCTCTGTTTACCAAATCATTTTCCCTAACCCTCTCACTTTGCACACCACCTCGACCAAAACACCCTATATCTGCCACTCTATCATCAAACACATTCAACAAACCTTCGAAATACTCACTCCATCTCCTTCTCACATCACCACTACTTGTTATCACCTCCCCATTTGCGCCCTTCACTGAAGTTCCCATTTGCTCCCTTGTCTTACGCGCTTTATTTACCTCCTTCCAGAACATCTTTTTATTCTCCCTAAAATTTAATGATACTCTCTCACCCCAACTCTCATTTGCCCTTTTTTTCACCTCTTGCACCTTTCTCTTGACCTCCTGTCTCTTTCTTTTATACATCTCCCACTCAATTGCATTTTTTCCCTGCAAAAATCGTCCAAATGCCTCTCTCTTCTCTTTCACTAATACTCTTACTTCTTCATCCCACCACTCACTACCCTTTCTAATCAACCCACCTCCCACTCTTCTCATGCCACAAGCATCTTTTGCACAATCCATCACTGATTCCCTATTATTATTATTATTGTTATTATTATTATTATTATTATAATACTTGATCGTCATTTATCATGTCAGTGAGATAGCGGCAGGAAAGAGACAAAGAAAGGCCCATCCACTCACATACACATATATACATACATGCACTTTCACGTACATACCCATACATATACATATCAACATATACACATATACATACACATACATATATGTATATACACTTTTACATATTTATACTTGCTTACCTTCATCCAGTCCTGGTGCCACCCACCCTACAGGAAACAGCATCGCCACTCCCTGTGTTGGCGAGATAGTGCCAGGAAAACAGACAAAAAAAGGCCAAGTTCGTTTACACTCAGTCTCTAGCTGTCATATTTTTATACTAATACATTAATTATCTGTTTATTATCCTTAATCGCTGTTTCCCGCATCATTGAGGTAGCGCCAGGAAACTGATGAAGAATGGCCTATTCACTCATATATACGTTATATATATATATATATATTTTTTTTTTTTTTTTTTTTTTTTTTTTTTTTTATACTTTGTCGCTGTCTCCCGCGTATTGCGAGGTAGCGCAAGGAAACAGACGAAAGAAATGGCCCAACCCCCCCCATACACATGTACATACACACGTCCACACACACAAATATACATACCTACACAGCTTTCCATGGTTTACCCCGGACGCTTCACATGCCTTGATTCAATCCACTGACAGCACTGACGTTATATATATATACAAAGTATAATAAATATAAATAAATACCTGGGAGTGGATTTGGCAGCGGATGGAACCATGGAAGCAGAAGTGAATCATAGGGTGGGGGAGGGGGCGAAAGTTCTGGGAGCGTTGAAAAATGTGTGGAAGTCAAGAACATTGTCTTGGAATGCAAAAATGGATATGTTTGAAGGAATAGTGGTTCCAACAATGTTATATGGTTGCGAGGCATGGGCTATAGATAGAGTTGTGTGGAGGAGGGTGGATGTGCTGGAAATGAGATGTTTGAGGACAATATGTGGTGTGAGGTGGTTTGATCGAGTAAGTAATGAAAGGGTAAGAGAGATGTGTGGTAATAAAAAGAGTGTTGTTGAGAGAGCAGAAGAGGGTGTTTTGAAATGGTTTGGTCACATGGAGAGAATGAGTGAGGAAAGATTGACCAAGAGGAAGTATGTGTCAGAGGTGGAGGGAACGAGGAGAAGTGGGAGACCAAATTGGAGGTGGAAAAATGAAGTGAAAAAGATTTTAAGTGATTGGGGCCTGAACATGCAGGAGGGTGAAAGGCGTGCAAGGAATAGAGTGAATTTGAACGATGTGGTATACTGGGTTCGATGTGCTATCAATGGATTGAACCAGGGCATGTGAAGCGTCTGGGGTAAACCAATGAAAGTTTTGTGGGGCCTGGATGTGAAAAGGGAGGTGTGGTTTTGGTGCATTATACATGACAGCTGGAGACTGAGTGTGAACGAATGTGGCCTTTGTTGTCTTTTCCTAGTGCTACCTCACACACATGCGGGGGGAGGGGGGTTGTCATTTCATGTGTGGCGGGGTGGCGACGGGAATGAATAAGAGCAGGCAGTATGAATTATGTACATGTGTATATATGTATATGTCTGTGTGTGTATATATATGTATATGTCTGTGTGTGTATATATATGTATACGGTGAGATGTATAGGTATGTACATGTGCGTGTATGGACGTGTATGTATATACATGTGAATGTGGTTGGGCCATTCTTTCGTCTGTTTCCTTACGCTACTGCGCTAACACAGGAGACAGCGACAAAATATAATGAAAAATGAATAATATATAATTTATTTATTTAGCATATACCTACTGAACATTATTTACATGATTGAATTTTTTTATTATTCAAACACTGACACAATAGATTTTGTTTCTTTCAGTATAAGCTTGACTACATTGCAAATAGCTGTAAAATAGTGGCTGTGGAAATCTGGATTCCCACCCCAGTGGAGCAGTTACACTGTCTGACTGTGGTGACTGTCATACATGATATTTTTTCCTCTGTTTTGTCTTAGGCTCATAGTGACATCTGTGGATGAGAAATGGAATCATTCATCTGTTGGGAATTCAGATAAGGCCAGGTACCAATAAAGAAATGGCAAGAAAATCTGTTCCCATTTGAGGCATGTTACTGTAATGTATGCATACTCATACAAGGCATGGTGCAGTTAAGGTTAAAAAGAATAGCAAACTAATATTTAGTGGAGTTATGAGTGATTAAATGAACGAATATGATCGTGCTGTAAGAAGTGAATATAACATAGTTACTTGTACCTTGGGGATCAGTAGTTATGTTAGCAGAGTTTGATGTACCACTTTTATCATTTAAAGGTACGAGTTGACTGTTTAAGGCCTTATACCCAGTAAATGAATTAACACAGAACTTAATGCAAACAAATAATGATTATTGGACATGGAAATTCACCAGAAGAATACAGACAGTAGGCAATGGAACATAATACATTATTCAAAAGTAAAGAGCTAGACAGGTTGTGCTGAATGGTTTAGACATAAGGATAGAATGAGTGAGGAGAGGTTGACTAAGAGGTTATATATGCAATAAGTGGAGATTACAAGAAGGGAGAGACTGAATTGGAGATTGAAGGTTGGAATGAAAGACACTTTGAGTTACCAGGGATAAAGTGTATGGGATAAAGTGAATTGGAATGATGTTTACAGTGAACAGTGTGCTGTCAGTAGACTGAACCAGGGCATTTGAAGTCGTCTGGGGAAACCACAGAAAGCTCAATGGGGCTTGACAGCAAATAGGGGGCTTTAGTTCTGGTGCAATACACATGACAGTGAGAGAACAGATTTAAACAAATGATGCCATTCTTCATCAGTTCCTGATTGTATCTCGCTGTGTAGGAAATAGCAAACAAGTATGAAAATTTTTAGATACTTGCTAGTAGCTGCCAATGGAGTTTTCTTCAATAGAGTTGGTAAAACTGTAAGGAAGATTCATTGGGTTCATGCATATAGCATATAGTTTACACAACTAGAAGAGGAATTAAAGAAAAAAGAAATCAATTCAAGGATCATGAAGGGTGTCATGGGATGAGAGAGAAGCTAAAAGTATTGAAAAATAGAGTAAAAGAGCATGAAACCAGATTTGCATCTGGTAAAGAAGATCAGAGGGTGTTTAACATTATCGAAGGAAAGATGTTAGAATGCTAAAGATGAAGAAAGGTTAGAAGGGGCTATTCTGCATGTCCAAAAGTGGTGAATAGGAAGAATTGCCCAAAAAAAGAGCTCCTGAAACCAATGAAAATATTGGCTGGGAGAGAGAGGAGGAGAGAGCTTTCAGGACACTCAGTGGACTCTGAATATCATGACTGATGCTTTGGGAGAGGAACCTGGGACTTTAATACAGAGGAGCCCAGGAAATTGAGCAAAGTTGTAGATAGAATGACATTCACTGTTAGAGAAAGCAGTTGGGAAAATATTTGGTCCAGCAGCTTATGAATTTAGAAAAGTGCTGAACATTTGTGATCAGTTGTTGTTAGCTTAGAGGGAGATTATTGAGAAAACCAGAAGTTTATGAAGCAGAGATTCGTGAAACAAAACTTTTGAATTTTGCTGTAAAGTGAGTGGCACCAAAGTTAGAGAGACTGGTAAACCAGGAAGTTGAGAGATGAAAATCTTTGATTAATTTTGGACTGGACGAAAGAAAGGGGAAAGAAAGAAGAAATGTGTAGGAAGAGATTACTGGAGGCTTTGGAATTGCTGGACAGTTTCATTGATGAAGGAAAAAAGATATGGTGTTTATAATCTAGTCACAAGAGGATATCCATGATGTTGATGATTACTTTGGAGTCACCTAACCAGGAGGCACATGAGCAGTCAAAGAAACTTAATAGCAAGGCAGAATTTGATAAGATTCTGTATTTATTAAACATGATAGACCAAAGAAAAGAAGAAAAGCAAAGAATACACTCAAGAGAGAGAGAGAGAGAGAGAGAGAGAGAGAGAGAGAGAGAGAGAGAGAGAGAGAGAGAGACTCCAATTGAGACAAGAGAATGGACCACCCTTGCCAGCAATGCAGATGTATGTGGATTGTTAGGTATGACAAAGTAAAGTAAACAAGCACTACCAGACTACTATTAATTGGGAAACAAATGGAATTTAGTGATAGTATAAGGGAAAATAGATTATGATGATGGAGTTTTGATAACAAAGCTTCTAAAGAGATAAGGTCTCATTGTTTTTTCCCTGAGGGGTAAGGAGGGAAAGAGAAGGCAAAGGAGGAGAGGTTTTAGCTCTCTTTACAGTAGAAAGCCATAAGTTTCAGGAAATAGTTGAAGATTTCCCATTCACACAAAACATAATGGGAAGAGTAACTGTAGGAAAGAAATGCTTAGTGTGTTCATATTGTACAAAGCTCCAAAGAATGGAAATGATCCAGAACAGATATATAGTGTTAATAGTGAAGGAACAATTGGCATGAAGACCATCTGGCTGCAAGAAAATGTTAGAATTGCATTCAAGCTCATGGATTAGAATATATTCCACCTGTTGCTTGTGTCCTATATATGGTTATAACTGGAATTTTATTCTCATGTTGGTCACTACCTGAACAAGCACAAAAAGCTAATAGAGGAGAGCAACAAAGATGGTACTAGAATATGAGATCTGAGTTACAGGGAAAGGGTAAAGGCCTTGAATTTGCCTGCCAATGAAAAGAGGAGACTGAGCTGTAACATGATCAAATTTTTAAAACAGATTGATGATGTAGACTGTGACCAGTTTTATGAAAAATGTAGGGATAAAACAACTGGAGTACATAAAATTAAGCAAGAAATTTATTACTATATGTGTGAAAGGAATTTTATTATATAATAGTGGTGGATGAATGGAATGAAATGAATGAAGACTTGGCTAATGCAGACAGTATACAGAAATGTAGATTTCATGGTAGTAGAG
The DNA here is from genome assembly GCF_036320965.1 of Panulirus ornatus. NCBI lineage: Eukaryota > Metazoa > Arthropoda > Malacostraca > Decapoda > Palinuridae > Panulirus > Panulirus ornatus. Next base: position 11,227,305 of record NC_092288.1, on the reverse strand, counting down.
AATGGTCTGGAGATAGGGTTCCATGAGTGTAGAACTCCCTAATCATACAGTACAAATTGGTAATTGCACACACACACATACGCATATATGTTTTATTCATTTATTTATTATACTTAACTGCTGTTAAGTGTATTGAAATGGTTTGGTCACATGGAGAGAATGAGTGTGAAAAGATTGACAAAGAGGATCTATATGTCAGAGGTGGAGTGAACGAGGAGAGGTGGGAGACCAAATTTGAGATGGAAGGATGGATTGCAAAAAGATTTTGAGCGATCGAAGCCTGAACATACAGGAGGGTGAAAGACATGCAAGGAATAGAGTGAATTGGAACGATGTAGTATACCGGGGTCGACTTGCTGTCAGTGGATTGAACCAGGGCATGTGAAGCATCTGGGGTAAACCATGGAAAGTTTTGTGGGGCTTGGATGTGGAAAGGGAGCTGTGGTTTCAGTGCATCATACATGACAGCTAGAGACTGAGTGTGAATGAATGTGGCCTTTGTTGCCTTTTCCTAGTGCTACCTTGCGTGCATGCGGGGGAAGGGGGTTGTCATTTCATGTGTGGCGGGGTTGAGCCTTTCTTTCGTCTGTTTCCTTGCCCTACCTCGCTAACATGAGAGACAGCGACAGAGTATAATAAATAGATAGATAGATATCCCTTTCCACATCCAGGCCCCACAAAACTTTCCATGGTTTACCCCAGACGCTTCACTCGCCCTGGTTCAATCCAATGATAGCACTTCGACCCTGGTATACCACATCGTTCAAATTCACTCTATTCCTTGCACTCCTTTCACCCTCCTGCATGTTCAGGCCCTGATCACTCAAAATCTTTTTCACTCCATCTTTCCACCTCCAATTTGGTCTCCCATTTCTCGTTCCCTCCACCTCTGACACATATATCCTCTTTGTCAATCTTTCCTCACTCATTCTCTCCATGTGACCAAACCATTTCAAAACACCCTCTTCTGCTCTCTCAACAACACTCTTTTTATTACCACACATCTTTCTTACCCTTTCATTACTTACTCGATCAAACCACCTCACACCACATATTGTCCTCAAACATCTCATTTCCAAGACATCCACCCTCCTCCTTACAACTCTATCTATAGCCCAAGCCTCGCAACCATATAACATTGTTGGAACCACTATTCCTTCAAACATACCCATTTTTGCTTTCCAAGATAACGTTCTCAACTTCCATACATTTTTCAACGCTCCCATACATTTTTCAACGCTCCCAGAACTTTCGCCCCTTCCCCCACCCTATGATTCACTCCTGCTTTCATGGTTCCATCCGCTGCCAAATCCACTCCCAGATGTCTAAAACACTTCACTTCCTCCAGTTTTTCTCCATTCAAACTTACATCCCAGTGGACTTGTCCCTCAACCCTACTGTACCTAATATCCTTGCTCTTATTCACATTTACTCTCAGCATTCTTCTTTCGCACACTTTACCAAACTGTTGTTGGTGTAAAGAAGACCTCTGTGGACTGATGCTTAGATTCAAGATTTTGGAGGATCTACATTCTATAGGCCTATTGTATACATGTAAGTGGAGGAAATAAAGTGTGAAGGGGTCCCTGACATAGTATATTTACATCTGATAGTGCCAGTTCTTAGGAGTTTGATGAAAGTTGGGTGTCAGATAACATCAGATTTTAATCAAATGCTTAGAGTTTTGCCAACCTCAATTCATCAAAAATCTTGAGGTATTGTACACTAAAGGATATCGAAACAGTAAACATATTGAGTGATTGACATGGGAAGAGTGAACACGTGTGCCTAAGAATGAGTGTGAAGAAGTATGACAGAGTAAAGATAAGTGGTCAATTATTTACACCTATAAGTCAACCCTGACTTCTGAGTATTTAAATACTTCCTGTGTATATCATATTTGTTTGCAAACAAGATGATTAGGGTTATTTTCTAGATTTAAGGGATAAAATAAAGATTTTTATTTATAAATGCAATCAGATATGGGTTTGCACCAGGACCAGGCAATTCTGACAAAGTCTGCAGCAAGAAAGAAACATGAGGAAGAGACCAATCATGAAAAACTATTAGTCAATACTTTTGAGAGGCTGTTTCAAATAAGTAAGGAACAGCATCAGAAGTTGACTCTGTTAGAGGTGGAAGTACAAAATCTAGAGGATCAAGTTAAAGACTGTGAAGGATATCATGAGATTAGAGAGGAACTTAGAGATCTCAGAAGACATGGAATAAGATAAAGTTGTAGAATGAGTAATATGCTTTGTTTGAGATAGAGTAATTTGAGATAGAATAATCATTGCTTAATAGATGAAAAGTTTAGAAAAGTGCTGATCATACAGGAGCAGTGCTTCTTAGTAAATAGGTAGGCTTAAGAGAGACAGAACTTGACATTGCAGCACTGAAGGATCTAGCTGAAAACTGGTTGGCACTGAAATTTGAAAGATTTGTAAAGCAGGAGATTGAAAGATGCATATCACAACTTAATTTTGGTTTGAGAGATCATATACCAGATAGGGAAGAAAGAGGAGAGGAAGAAGTACTCATTAAAAGGCTACTGGGAGCAATAAAGATAATAGACACAGTTTTGGTGATAAAGAGAAAGAAGAATTGTTGGTTATAATCAAGATGTAAAAGGATGACCAGTTTTGATTATATTTCATTTAGATTCATCTAGCTAGGAGGAACTTGACTAAGTGCTGAAATTGAAAATCGTGTTGGAATTCAGTGGGGCTTTTATCATATGTTATAGATCAAAAGAAGAGGGAGAAAAGCAAAGAATACAGTCAGAAGGCATAAAACTGCCAACAGCATTTCAGAGAGGGCAGGATTGCTACCTTCATTGGACAGAAAATTATCTCATTGGAGGGGAACAAGGGATGCATGTCAAAGGGGCCTTCTCCAGATGGGTTGAGGTGACCAGCTGTGTGCGAAAAGGTTCTGTTGACCTTTACTCTTCTTGATCAATGTAAATGACTTGCCAGAAGATCTTGACTCTTACCTTGATAAGTTTGAAAAGTTTGGAGGACTGCATTAACTTATATACACCAAAATAGGTGAAATTCAACACAAGCAAATTGTAGATTAATGGGGCTTGGACAGAGTGAAAGAAGACCTCAGTATGTTTATTATCTATCTAGAAATATGCTTTAAAATTCTCTGTTTGAGGACTTGGAGCTGATATTGCCCTTAACCTATCGCCAGAGTCCTTTACTAGGAGAACATTTGAGACAAGCTGTCTGCTGGCACATTTCAGATTAGCTTTCAAGTATATGAATAAGGAAATATTTAGCAAGCTATATTGATATCCTACATGCTTCCCAGATATGTTCACTGCACCTAAAGAAGCACAAAGAGCTGAAGAGGGAAGGTTAAGAGGAGGGCAACAAAGGTGGTACCAGAGTTAAGAGAGCAAAGTTATGGTAAAAGGATGGTGTTTGAATTTTACCAATTTGGAAAAGAGAAGACTAGGGGTGACCTGATCACACTCTTTGAATTTTTTAAAGTAGATTGATGATGTGGACAGTTAACATTTCTTTAAGAGATGTATGTAGAGAGCAACCCGGGAATGTAATATGAAATTAATCAAGAAACTTGTTAAAAAAGATGTAAAGGAGAACTTTTATTGTGTAAGAGTGGTGGATGAATGGGTTTCAGTGACTGAGGGCATGGTTAATACAGATGCCATAAATTAATTAAAAAGGTATGATAGAAGAGAATGTTCAAGAGATAGGGCCCCTGATAGTGCAAAACTATTTCCTCCTACAGCACACATAGGTAGAAAAATAGGTAATTGCAAACACACACACACACACACACACACACACACACACGTGCAATTCAGACTGGCTTTATGTTGGTTCATAGCTAAGTAATATGTTAAGATGTATTATTGTTGGACAGCTGTCACAGAGCTAACTTCGAGACTTCTTTGTTCTTGCAAAACTCCAGAGGGTCCAGTACAGAGTAAGTTGTTTCTCATGCAGTCAGATTTGAGCTACGTTGAGTGTGATGCCGGTGTGTTCTAACCCATTTTCTGGGATGCATTAGCCCATATTTTGTCACAATGAGTACCCATACTGCTTTTCTCACTACTCTCTCAATGAACTGGTGCTCATGCTATCTCTTTATAGTGCTTTGTTGATTTTGCGCTCTCGTCTAATGTACCTGCTGAAATCAGGTTTTGATTGCTTCTAACATATTAACGTTAATGTTTGAAACCTCAAACAGAACCCTTGTAATTCTTGACCATTCATTAATGGATTACACAGTCCCTAACCTTTTGTTGAGTTCTTGTAGTTTTAATTTGTTAGAATGAATAAAGGTATTGTAAATATAGTAGTGGTTTGCTGTCATTACTTTTTTTTTTTTTTTTTTTATAGATGGATTGAATCTAGTGTAGTGTGATAAATAGTAATTTGATAACTTATGATAACCATCTTGCAGTGGGGGATGTGATCAGTTTATACCAAATATTTTGAATTTTTGTGCTTAATGTTCCTCCATTTAGTGCACTGTTTTGTCAGACCTGTACATCTTTTCAAGTTAGAAAAATACATTTCTCAAAATTTTGCATGACCAAATACATGAAATTAAAGTCTAGTTGTGCCTATCAGTGCATATAACAGAGTTTAGTCATTCAGAATCATTCTCCAAGGACTTTACATTTTGGAACAAAATTGAATAGTGAAGGATTGTGAATAGCGTGAAAGATACTTAAGAAGACTCATGCCATGTTCACTTAATGGGTATGATGTGGAAAAAAATTATATGGTAACTTTCTTATTCTTTTTGTATAACGAAAATGAGAGTTTAATGATTAATCCATTGTCTGCTGATGTGACAGATATGTTATGAGATGTCTCTAGCAGTTGACTGCAAGTGTGCTGCATATAGTCTAAGGTGTTAAAAAATCCCAGGCATAGTAGATAGTATAGTAGGGAGTCAGTAAGGAATTACTCTTTATATATGTCAGTGAAGGGGTTTAAAGGGAAGAGGTAACAGGGGGAGATAAGATGAAGAGGTGCTGAAGTGAGTATTTTGAAGGATTGTTGAAAGTGTTTGATGACAGGGTGGCAAATGTGTATATTCAGATCAGGGAAGTATGTGAAGTGAGAGAATCATGGCAGGTGTTTTGATGAAAGAGAAAGAGGTGATGAAAGCATTGAGCAGGATGAAATGTGGCAAGGTGGCTGGAAGGGATTGTATTATAATTGAATTTAGGAAAGGGGGTGACTGTGTTGTGGATTGGTTGGATAGGATTTTCAGTGAATGTATATGTTGGTGGAGTGCCAGTGTAGTTTTGCTGTAAAAAGCCAAGGTAATATAGGTTTGAATTACAGGGATAAAAGTTTGTTGAGCATACTCAGTAAGTTGATTGGGAAAGTGATAATTGAAAGGGTGGTGGTATGCACATAGCGTCAGACTGGGAGCAACACTGTAGTTACAGGAATGGTAGAGGATGTGTTGATCAGGTGTTCACTTTAAAGGCAGGTGTGTGAGAAATGGACAAAGAGAAGTATTTGTATTTGGCATTTATGGTTCTGAAGAAAGCACAGGATAGGGTAGATGTAGATATTCTCTAGACGGTGTTATGAATATATGGTGTGGGAGGAAAGCTAATAGAAGCAGTGAGGTTTTATCTGGAGAGTATCACCATGGCTGTTTGATCTGCTAATAGATGTGATGGTGAAGGAGGAGAATGTGAGGGTTTTGGGGAGAGGGGTAGGTCTACAGTCTGGCAGAGATGGGGATGCTTGAGAGGTGAATCTGTAACTGTTTGCTGATGACACTGTGCTGGTGGGAGATTTGAGTGATAAACTGTAGAAATTAGTTTCTGAACTTGGGGGGGTCTGTAAAAGAAGAAATTTTAGAGTAAATTTGAATAAAAGAAGGTTATTAGGTTTAACAGTGGAGAGAGACAGCTTCATAGGAGTATGACTGATTGGAGAAAGCTTAGATGAATGGAAGTGTTTTAGATCCTTGGGAATGGACATGGCAACTATGGAATCAAGAGAGCTAAAGAGAGTCATAGAGTGGAGGAAGGGGTGAAGATTATGGTAGCTTTGAGGAATGTTTAGGAAAAAGTCATTATCTGGGAGTCAAGTGAGGATTTTTCCCTCCGTGGCTCAGTCATCTGTTCTTGGTGTTACCTCGCTCACGTGGAAAGTGGCGACCCTTATGATTGAGTAAGTAACGAAAGGGTAAGAGAGATGTGTAGAAATAAAAAGAGTGTGGTTGAGAGAACAGAAGAGGGTATGTTGAAATGGTTTGGATATATGGAGAGAATGAGTGAGGAAAGATTGACAAAGAGGATATATGTGCAAGAGGTGGAGGGAACAAAGAGAAGCGGGAGACCAATTTGGAGGTGGAAGGAACAAGGAGAAGCAGGAGACCAATTTGGAGGTGGAACGATGGAGTGAAAAAGATTTTGAACAATAGGAGACTGAACATACAGGAGGGTGAAAGGCGTGCAAAGAATAGAGTTAATTGGAACATTTTATACCGAGGTCGACATGCTGTCAGTGGACTGAACCAGGGTGTGTGAAGTGTCTAGGGTAAACCATGGAAAGGTCTGTGGGGCCTGTTTGTGGATAGGGAGCTGTGGTTTGGGTGCATTACTCATGACAGCTAGAGACTGAGTGTGAATGAAGGTGGCCTTTTTTTTTTTTTTTTTTTTTTTTTTTTTTTTTTTTTTGTGCTACCATGCTGATGCAGGGGTTGATGATGCTGTTTTCTGTGGGGCAGGGTGGTGCTGGGAAATGGATGAAGGCAAACAAGTATGAATATGGCTTATTCCCATATATCCATGAATGAGGAACATTTGGCTCACAGGTTTGTGGCTTCCCTTTTGGATTTTGTATATCCACATAGGTTTTTAGAAGACTGATAGTCTTGTTAATTCTCTAGGAAATTCTATTGTAAGTTCCACAGTTTTTGTTTTGCCAAGTAATTTCTTGTTAGTTACAAATTCAGTTAAAAATGTGCCTGACGAGGCTCAAGATTTCAAGATGTTCTTTCTAGAAGCTGGATGTACCGTCAACCAGTAAGTCTTATTTGATCCCTAGTAAGAAAGGTTCCTTCTAGAAGCAGGATGTACCGTCAACCAGTAAGTCTTATTTAGTTCCTAGTAAAAACATAATTAGGCTTGTGATAGATTGGTGGGCTTGCACAGGTTACTTATGTTTTCCAAGGAAAAAGGCTTTAGATCATGCAGGTTTCCTCAAACAGTCTACAATGTCTTGATGTTGAATGGAATTCCTGTTGGACAAGGTCATTCTGCAGCTCATTGCAATGACATGGCAAGATTGCAGGCTAAGAAAGTGACTTTCTAAGTATACAAAGTCCTTCCTTCTGCAAACAGATTTCTCCTGAAAATTTTAACTTAATTTTTTCTTTTTTTCACCAGTCTGGTGATAGATAAGAGGAATCCTCAAAGATTTACAGTATGGAGGACTTTTCTTTCAGACTTTATTGTTTGGATGGATGCCTTAAGCCATGAGTGGGGCCTCCATTGTTCAGAGGGAAGAGGTACAGAAGTTCATCCACATCTATTTTAAGGAACTGAGTGCTCTGGATCTTAATTCTGAAGATGTCCTAAATTCAGGGTGTGATATTGTCTTTCTGGGAACAGCACAGTAATAGTTGGTTGTTACAATGAAAAGAAAAGCATATTTTGCTGATCACTTTTCCTTATTAGAAAAAAAGATACTGTCATTTTATAATGGATCAGTCTGCATATCCAGATGTTTCTTACTATCAGGGAGTATGCATCGTATGGGTTGATGCTTCATCTAGGTTTGTGTTCATGACATCACTTAGGGAGAAAAACATTCACTTGAATCGTTTCTGTGGAAGTAAACCAGGTGGTGGATCTTTCTGCTTCTAAGTGAATGCCCTTGTACCAACCTTTGTCTCTGATGTTTGACAAGAGGCAGTAGTCACAGTTACCCAATTTGCAGTATGCAGTTAATGGAACCAGATGTTCCTCTTTTTCTTTAGTAAATATTATGGATAGAGTTCTCAAAACTGTTTTGTTTTCAGGATTTAATGGCTAGTAGCCCCAAAAAGGAGAGACATTCTTGCAACCAAGACTTCATTTGTGCATTTCCCTATGGCTAAGTACCTCAACCTGGGTCTAGGAGTTTGGTGTTAAAGTATTGGGTTTTGGAACTTACATGAATAGATTTTTTCATTCAGTTTTGCAAACTGAAATATGGGGGATGTGTGGCAGTGACTTGCTTCATGATATTCATAATGTTCATGAGTTTACCCTGAAGTTTTTTAAGTGTTCCTTAAAGATTCCAATTTTAAGAGGATTTAGGAAGCACCTTTTTTAGAAATCTAGTCAAGAAGAAAAAGTCTCTTTCAAGAACACCTTTAAGGTCCTCCTTTCAGTGGTTTTAAGATGAACTTGTTTGGGACCTACCTGGGATAGCTTCTCAAGGTGTTTTTTTTTTTTTTTTTTTTTTTTTTTTTTTTTTTTTAAAGGTGGCCTGTTTGCAACCCCCCTCAAAGCCTAAGTGGGGATTGACAAAGGTCTTGATGTTACTTTCATGGATTTATTTTGATTTATTTATTTATTTTTTTTTTTTTCTGTCCATCCTTGAGAGTCATCTCATTTTTTGGAATATATCTTTGGTTAAGAGATGTAATATTTGATATATCCCTGAGGATGGGGAGAAAGATGCTGCCTTCATATCCCCTGTATGTCATAGAAAGCAATTAAAGGGGTGGCATTGGGGTGGTGGAAATCGTCCCCTCCTGTATTACATTCCAAAGAAGGGGGGCCAGGTGAAGATTTTTCCCTCCGAGGCTCAGTCATCTGTTCTTAACGCTACCTCGCTGTTGCTGGAAATGGTGAATATGTTTGCAAAAAAGTCTTTAGTTAAGATCTTTTCACCTTAAGGTTTTAGTAAGAATAAACATTTAAGCATGGAGTTCTCTTATCTTACATCTTTGAGGACAACTGTTGAACCTCATGCCTTATATCCAGTTAAATATCTCAGAATACATTGAGATTTTCAGAGGATGGTAAGTGGAACCTAATTCTTGGTTTGCCCCGGCAGTTTGAAACCCCTATCTGAGGGAACATTTTCTTTCAGATTAAAAGTTTTACAGACATTCTTGACATTTTTTGTCACATGTTGAATGTTACTTTAGTGTTGATGCTAGTGATCAATTTTGCATGTGCTGTGCATAGCTCCTGTCCTGTGAAGTGGAGGATAGCAAATGTGCCACAAGATAACCTTAGGCATATTCATGGTCATCTCTTCTCTTATGTACACTTCTTTCTAACCTCCATGGTTTTATGCTCTCATAGCTTGCAGGACAAACCAAGCCAGGAGAGAAAAGTGAGTAATGAAGAACAAAACTTTTTCTGGGGTGGTGTCCCATAAGTATGTTTTCTGGTTGTTGTTTCCTGTTCTACCTTTCTCACTCTTTCAAAGAATCTTTCTCTTATTTGGTGGTGATCACTGTCCCAGTGATGTCCTTGTTTTCAAGAATTATGAAGTGGTTGTCTTGGTGCAGCCTGACAGCTGGCATGACAGAAATTTATTGCTGGATGGTAATTTCTGATTGTAGGGGAGCACACCCAGAGCAAATTAGTCACTACCGCTGGATGGGTGGTTAGTGAAGGGCAAAATGCAGTAACCTCACCAGAAGGTAGGGGGTTTAGAGGCTGCTAATCCCTGAAGATCATGGTGAGTCTCTCATAGCTCATGGAACAGCATCCCAGAGAGAAACAGTTTTTCATTCATCAAGACTCACTGTTTTTGCAGCAGGCTTCATCCTCATTTTACAAGGATAAACGTATTCTTCCATACTAAATAACAGTTTTGTTTGTACACTGTATTCTTAATTTGCGTTGTTATTGTAAATCTCATGAAAAGTTCATTACACATTGAACAATTTCTTGAAAAAGATTTGAGAGGTCTACACAGTGAAACATGTTTGAGTGGGATGCTGGGAGTGTCATTAATCAGTCAAATGGCAGCTTACAAGTGTCATTGAATCATCACTAAGTTTACTAATAGACACACAGTGTTTTAGTGACACCCCCACTTGGACAGTACAGTATTTCTTTAACCCAGAATGGCACCGTTCTCTCCCTTCTTTTGTAACATGGACAACCTGCTTCTCATCAAAATTTGCAGGTTATGGGGGTTTTAGCATCCTGAGTGAACGTTCAGATTTAGAAGTGTATCAATACACCTATCCATCAGTCTAGAGGTCATCACTTTGTTTAAATGAGCAGTTAAGTTAGACATATAGGTAAAAGAAGTATAAGGGATATCGAGCATAGCAATTAAGAATGTGGTGAGAGGTTTTTGGTAAAAGGAAAGGAAAAAAGTTTTAACTTTAATTTATGAATTGTTGTGATAGAGATATCATAGTTGAATGTTTATCAGACTTCCGTTTCTTTCCTTACTTTTACTTGATATTGCTGCTTAAACCTTTTCTAAGAATGTAATTTTATACTGGAGCAGAATTCTTTTGTAATGCAATAATCAGATATCACTGATGATCATAACTGGCCAATATATATGCTTAGTAATTTTCTCTGACCTTTTTTATCAGGTGATGTAGTAATGGCATTAAGCACAAACAATTGATTAAGGAACTATATTTGGTCTTCTGAAAGTTTAATGATTTTAATCATATTTCATAGAATAACAGCTAATTGGAATTTGCTGGTTTTTGTGAAATGTAGTAATTTCAAAAATAAGTTTTCTTGGTGAAATTATTAGCTTTGATAACACAAAATATTTTATATTCATTTATTATCTTTATTCGTTGCAGCCTTTCATGAATAGCCAAGCATGTTGAATATTTTTAAACAGTATAGTCATATTCTGTCTATTACTTTTAAGTTAATATTTTGTTTAGTTATTATTTTATGTGTTTCTTTTCATGAGCGCAGGGCAAGCCAAAAGTTTGTATTAATGTTTTATGTGTTTCATAACTCGTAGCTTTCTTGATTTGAAGTCTTAGAACCTTACTTTAATAACCCCCCATTATGCAAGCCAACTGTTGAGGTGGGGGTTCTTTTTTTTTCATTTTAGCTGTAGATAGATTACAGTAGTTTTTAAAAGAAATAATTTCCTTATTTTCTTGGTAGTAACTACAAGGGAGTAAGTTTTAAAGTTGTGGAATGCTGTCACTTTACACAGTTTGGCTCTTATGATGTGTAATTTAGCACATTCAGTAGTGCTTAGCTAAGTACAAGCATTTCATATCTGCTATGTAGTGTAGTATATGCTTTTGTTGTGTGATATTCTAATTTTTCATTCATGGTTAATGACTTGTGTGGATAGGTACATTTGCTGTGAGAATAAAATGATCCTGAACATTATTCTAGATCATTCCTACAGGGTGGGAAAAGAAATATAATACATTCAATGTTCATGATTTCAGTGCTCTTTGGTGAGAGCTGAGCTGTATGAAGATTTTGATTTCATATTCATTTTCCTTGTAGTCATTGGTGCAAGTCTGGTATTAGGCCCATATGATTCTCAGTGCAAGCTTTTGCCAAGATAAAATTTTTCATATTGGGTAAAGAACCAGCGTATAGTCCACATGTGGAAAACTAAAAGTTTTTCCATTATAATATGTTTTGCTTCCAATGTAAGTTATACCTGTAATCATATAGTTAATTGTGATTTTTTTTTTATTCAGATTGCTTCTTTTGATATTCAAGTATGTTAGCTCACCAGTTTACAGTATTAGGTTATTTCTCCCTAGAATATATTTGTACTCTACAGTAATTTCCTTAGCATAGAAGTTTGTTTGGGATATATGATAATAATGGATTTATTCAAAAAAATTTTAACAATAAAAGGGTTCACTTTTTACCACATTTAGTTGAACGTCTCAAATCCAGCTACCACAAGGGCAAGCAGTTGCTGGATTTTGGATTTTTTTTTTAAGTATTTGTATTGGAGATGCATTCCTTCAGAAAACATTTTGTCCCCAAGACCTAATAAAAGCTAACTTGAGAATGAAGAAAACCTTTTTCAAATACGTATATGACCTCGATTCAATAATACCGTAGGGAATTGTTAATTACGCTAAATGATAATACTCCCTCCTCCCCAACACAGTGCTTCTTCTCACTGCTATGCTGCACATCTATTCTCACATCACTCCTGCTTCCCCTCATCATTTCACCTTCCTCCCATTATACCCATTGCTGTTGTTTCACATCACACTCAGATTTCTCCCCACAACCATCGCTACTGCTGTGTGCGACACTCACCTCCTTTCCCATACTTGTGACAGCTGCCCCATACCACTCTTTTGCCTTCCTCCCCACATGTCACTACTACCCCCCACCACACTTGCATCTCCAACCTTACACACATCAATACTGCTCCTTGCCCCAGTGTTACCTCCCTTTCCACACACATTGTTACTGCTTACCGCTGCATGTGGTTGCTTCCCTCCTTATCACACACACCGCTGCTGCCTCCCACCATACTGTTGTCATCTTCTCCTCATACATCGCTACTTAGATAAGCATAATATGCTTTCTTTTTGAACCTGCAGGAGCATATTCACACTAATCAATGAATTTTGGATGCTTATACAATAGCATTGTAAGAGAAAATAGAGAAATAATGAATGCAACAGACTCAACCTCCACATGTTCAAAACTGATTGAACATTGGACTGGTGCCTTGCAGATGCTATAGCAGCACCTAAACATTAAAGAGTCTTATGATATAAATGCAGGCACAAAGGGGACCTGATAGCAGATTAAATAAATTGTAACTTAACCTGAGGAGTATTATTTTCCCAATATATAAGTTTATGTAAGTTTTAAAGATAATTTAAACTGCACTTAGTTATTATACTTAAATGTAAGTGATTACATAGAAGTTAGAGTGCTGGGTGTTTCTCTGAGGACCATTACCTTCACAAGTGCCAGGTTTTGGGAGTATGGTTTTTGGAATGCTGGATTTGAGACTATACTGTAATTACTAATTTGAGTAATGATCCACAGTAATATTTGCTGTGATTCATTTTTACAAGAATGTAAAATTTTCAGTTGTTTTTACCTTTCTGTTATTTAGTAATGTTTATTTTACATCTATAATACACTGTGAAGTTTAACTTTTTTCTTGCAAATTACACATAATTCACCTAGAAGAATAGGAATTTGAAACTAATTATTATAGGGAATTGAATTCAATATTGATATGGAATACAATGAAAGTAGACGACAAAGGGTTGGTGATTGTTAGTATGTATGGACCTAGAAGTGAGAGGGGTGCAGAAGAAAGGGTTACCGTATATACTCGTGTATAGCCCAATTTCATCTATAAGTGGTGGGCATCTTTCAGCTGAAAAATCCTAATTTGTCTCATATGTAAGTTGACCCAAGTTTTTGAAGGAATACCCTGAGCATACCAGTACCTTGCTGTATGCTCCTTACTCCACTCTGAGACCTGTCATAGCTTGATATGGATATGATGTGTATCATACCCTCACATTATTTTTCTCCCAAATATGAATATGCAATACACTCTAGTTGTATAATAGGTAAGTACTTAATCAACTGTTGGAATTAACTCAGAGATATTTTAGTTGCAATTTTAATCCATTATGTATTTCAAAGTGTACACTAATATGAATTACCCTACTAAGATATTATTGATTGCGAGTGGAGAATCTAGTACAGACATCTTTACTGTACATGAGAACAAAAACACTTGCCTTTGAAATTACAAGTGGAGAGTTTACTACAGAAATATTTACTCTACATGAGAATAAAAACACTAGCCTATGATAGATGATATAGACTAAAGGAGCTTAAGCCAAACCTTCCATTAAGTATAAAGCTTTTGTACACTGGTAATATAAAGCGAAACTGCATACATTAGACTTACTTCTTTATTTAGCATTACATACATCCCCCAACCATTTTCCTTTATTTAGTGGTCAGATCCCTTCATTTTGTGATGTAAGCTTTCATCTGTGGAGGATGAATGAAAGTTTCCCCAAAGGCAACAGCACAGGCTTCTCATGAAGTCCCGCCAGTCTTGCTCACTATTTCCTGCTTTGTTGCTGTGCTTTATGTATGTGTGCCTTCCTTCGATATGATTTTCAACCACATGCAATGTTTACCAGCTCCCAGCAATACCTCAAGATGCCTAAATGCCCCTCAAGTGCTAGATCTACTTTTCCAAATACCAAGAAGACTCAAATGACTTTCAATTGGTGAATAAGTGAGTCAGTCAGCAAGCAAGCCAGAGATATGAGCTGCACCATCTGTTAGTGCAAGTCAGGCTGAGGACAATGATCTTGAACTGGCTGCCTTTAGGAGTGGTATCTGACTGGGAGTATACCAGGGAGCAGTTTAGCACACTAAGTTGAGTTAAAATGTATAGAGAGAAAAAATATTTTGAAATAATGAAGTAAAATAGTGTGAGGAAAGAAATGTGTCGTCAAGCAAAATGTGTAAAATTTGTTCTAGAAGTTAAAGTTGTTTAGTTTTGGAGCAAAAACAAAAAGACCAAAAATAAATTTTGCTTTGTTTATGTAATGGGTGGGTGAACTGTGTACCTCTGGGGCAGAGACAGGCACATACCAAGGATATTAGAGGGGTTGATTATGAAATCACTGAGACAAAGATGAAAAGAAAAAAAAAGACATATCTTGGAGAACTTTGCCCTTTTGAGTTTTTGGATCAATCACTGATATTGATCTCATCTTCATAAGATTGAATCCAGCTGTTGTAGAGAAATAAGCTTATTATGAGATCGAAGAAAAGTTATAGATTAATATAAATCTTGATAACTGGTAACATAAAAACAGCTGACAGCAATAAGAGGAATTTTATTCAGTGACAAATTTGTGTGTTTTTATAGGAACAGAAATTTTTTTTTATATGATTTTGTGTCAGTTTTGGGAAAATGGTGAAACTGACAAGACTGTTTCAGTGATGACACAAATTGATCAGTGAAATACATATATATATATATGCATAGTGCCATTGTACAAAGGCAAAGGGGATAAAAGTGAGTGCCCAAATTACAGAGGTATAAGTTTGTTGAGTATTCCTGGGAAATTATATGGAATGGTATTGATTGAGAGGGTGAAGGCATGTACAGAGCATCAGATTGGGGAAGAGCAGTGTGGTTTCAGAAGTGGTAGAGGATGTGTGGATCAGGTGTTTGCTTTGAAGAATGTATGTGAGAAATACTTAGAAAAGCAAATGGATTTGTATGTATCATTTATGGATCTGGAGAAGGCATATGATAGAGTTGATAGAGATGCTCTATGGAAGGTATTAAGAATATATGGTGTGGGAGGCAAGTTGTTAGAAGCAGTGAAAAGTTTTTATCGAGGATGTAAGGCATATGTACGTGTAGGAAGAGAGGAAAGTGATTGGTTGTCAGTGAATGTTGGTTTGTGGCAGGGGTGTGTGATGTCTCCATGGTTGTTTAATTTGTTTATGGATGGGGTTGTTAGGGAGGTGAATGCAAGAGTTTTGGAAAGAGGGGCAAGTATGAAGTCTGTTGTGGATGAAAGACCTTGGGAAGTGAGTCAGTTGTTGTTTGCTGATGATACAGCACTGGTGGCTGATTCATGTGAGAAACTGCAGAAGCTGGTAAGTGAGTTTGGTAAAGTGTGTGAAAGAAGAAAGCTGAGAGTAAATGTGAATAAGAGCAAGGTTATTAGGTACAGTAGGGTTGAGGGACAAGTCAGTTGGGAGGTAAGTTTGAGTGGAGAAAAACTGGAGGAAATGAAGTGTTTTAGATATCTGGGAGTGGATCTGGCAGCGGATGGAACCATGGAAGCGGAAGTGAATCATAAGATGGGGGAGCAGGCGAAAGTTCTGGGAGCGTTAAAGAATGAGTGGAAGTTGAGAACATTATCTCGGAAAGCAAAAATGGGTATGTTTGAAGGAATAGTGGTTCCAACAATGTTATATGGTTGCGAGGCGTGGGCTATGGATAGAGTTGTGCAGAGATGGGTGGATGTGCTGGAAATGAGATGTTTGAGGACAATATGTGGTGTGAGGTGGTTTCATCGAGTAAGTAATAATAATAGTAATAATAGGGTAAGAGAGAGGTGTAGTGATAAAAAGAGTGTTGTTGAGAGAGCAGAAGAGGGTGTTTTGAAATGGTTTGGTCGCATGGAGAGAATGAGTGAGGAAAGACTGACCAAGAGGATATATGTGTCAGAGGTGGAGGGAACAAGGAGAAATGGGAGACTTAATTGGAGGTGGAAAGATGGAGTGAAAAAGATTTTGAGTGATCGGGGCCTGAACATGCAGGAGGGTGAAAGGCGTGCAAGGAATAGAGTGAATTGGAACGATGTGGTATACTGGGGTCGACGTGTTGTCAATGGATTGAACCAGGGCATGTGAAGCGTCTGGGGTAAACCATGGAAAGTTGTGTGGGGCCTGGATGTGGAAAGGGAGCTGTGGTTTCAGTGCATTATTACATGACAGATGGAGACTGAGTGTGAATGAATGTGGCCTTTGTTGTCTTTTCTTAGCGCTACCTCACGCACATTTGGGGGGAGGGGGTTGTTATTTCATGTGTGGCGGGGTGGTGACGGGAATGAATAAAGGCAGACAGTATGAATTATGTACATGTGTATATATGTATATGTCTGTGTGTGTATATATATGTATATGTTGAGATGAATAGGTATGTATGTTTGCGTTTGTGGACGTGTATGTATATGCATGTGTATGTAGGTGGGTTGGGCCATTTCTTTTGTCTGTTTCCTTGCGCAACCTCGCTAACGTGGGAGACAGTGACAAAGCAAAATAAATAAATAGATGAATATATTTCTCCATATGAGAGACTAAAACGATTAGAATAATTGTTAGAATTGGTGAGTTTATGATGCATTGTATAGCTCAGGGATTGGGGTGGGGGGTCTTGCTGTCTTGCTCCATCTAACTTCACCCCTTGGGTACACCTTTGGGCTGAGAATGAGATGTTTACTGTCGAGTCATGGGGGGGGGGATAATTTAATACTTTTTTTTCTTGGTTCTTGTCAAGTTTAAGTATTATTTTTGTACTTTGAGATCTATAGTATGATATGCATTTCTGAAAGTACATACTTAAATAGACAAATTAAAGTAGTAGTTTTTGGTCCCCATTCTCATGATTTAACATTGGTGCATTATGTATAGTTCCTAGATTTTAACCCCTCAAAAATATTACTCATGTATTGGGCACTCCCCTACTTTTTGCATGATTATTTAGTCATAAAAACTCCCCTCCCACATATTCCCTGCGTGTCATAGAAGGCGACTAAAAGGGGAGGGAGCGGGAGGCTGGAAATCCTCCCCTCTCGTTTTCAGTTTTCCAAAAGAAGGAACAGAGAAGAGGGCCAAGTGAGGATATTCCCTCAAAGGCTCAGTTCTCTGTTCTTAACACTACCTCGCTAACGTGGGAAATGGCAAATAGTATGATAAAAAAAAATCACCTTATACACGAGTGTATATAGTATTTTTTGGATGAAGCCGAGTGAATGCTTTTGCAGTTTTTAAAGGGATTGAACCATGGTGCTGGAGGATAAGAATGTAATGATAGGTGATAGGGCAATTAATGGTATAATTAGGGTTACGTGGCCCCTGGTGTAGTTGAAAATGAGTAACAGCTCGTTGAATTTTGTTCTATAAGAGATATGTTGATTGAGAATACATGGTTTAAAGAAAGGTACATACTTGAATATACTTGGGTGAGTAAGCATTATTGGATTATATTTTGGTTGACATGCATTGAGAAGAGAGGTTGTTAAATATGAATATGCTTAGAGTGGTGACTTGTGCAATATCTGATCATTCTTGGTAGAGATGCATGTGAAAGTTTATGCTGGTTTTAGGGAATAGTAAATGACTTTTGGGTGACAAAAATGGTAAAAGTGAGCAAGCTTGGGAAAGTGACCTTTGTGCAAAGATACCAAATGAAATTAATTGAGGAATGGCATAGGTTTGAAAGTAAATGATGCTAAGAGAGTGGAAGAGGCATAGAGAGTCTTGAGGTGAATTTTGTATAAACAGGTGAAGTGTTAAGCATGTGGAAGGTGGGCTCCTATGAGGAAGGGTTGTGAGTCTTATGGTAGAGGAACAAAAAAGATAAATCATTAGTTAAAGAGGGTGTTTATTGGATGGTATATTGTATGGGGAAGGATTGTAATTGGCTGGGATGAGTACTAGAAAAGGCAGCTTGAGGTCAAGAGAAGGGTAAAAGAGGTGGAAAAGAGGGCAAATTAAGAATGGGAGAATATTGATACAGTTGAGAAAGAAAAGGAATTTGTATTGAAAAAGGAAGTGAGTAGTGTGAGAAAAAAACAAATATAGGTAACAGTGAGGAGAGTAGATAGGCAAAGATGATGTCAAGGATAGATATGAGAGGAGTGTTTTGAAGGGTGGATGAAAATATGTAATGGGAAAGTTGATATGGAGTGTTAGGGATGAGATTGCATATGGAGTGAGAGTTATGGTGAATGATATGATGAAAGCAGACATAACGAAAGCCTTGCACAAAAGGAAATATGGCAAAACAGCAGGAATGGATATGACTTCAGTTGAGTTGTCAGGCTGTCTAACGTAGATAATTTTTCAAATTCCAAGATATAATTCCGTTATGTATACCTGGTAAGATGTATGGAAGAGTAGGAATTGAAAGGATGGTGGCATGCACAGAGTATCTAACCTGGCACAAGTAATGGGTTTTGAGGAGAGGTAAAGGATTTGTTGACTACGTGTCTTTTTTGAATGATTTGTGTGAGAAGTAGTTTGAGAGAGTGAAATTGTATAAAGCTTTTATGGATCCAGAGAAAGTGTGTGATAGATACCTTGTAAAAGATGGTGTGTGGGGTAAATGGAAAGTTACTAAATGCAATGGAGTTTTTCATGAGTAAGTAAGGCATGTTTGCAAGTTTGAAGGGAGGAGGGTAAGTGGTTTCCAGTGAAGGTTGGCCTGTATCAAGAATAAGTGATGTCATTATTCTTGATTAATTCATTCATGGATTAGGTAGTGAGGATGGTAAATAAGAGAGTCCTAGGAACTAGGAGCAGATCTAAACTTTAGGTCATTTAGGATTGAACATTCATGAGTGTTAGAAGCATGCCTTGGAAAGAATGAATTGATGCAATGTATGGGGAGGGGAGAACATGATGTCAGTACGTATGGTGATAGTGTAAGAATAAAAGTGCCAGAGAGTTCAAGTAGTAAGCAGTATGATTGAGATGACGGACCAAGGTGGACTGAAGTGTTTCAAGCATATGGAGACGTTGAAAGTAGGAGGACTGACTGAGAGGATCCATATGAAGGAAATGTAGGGAGCAAGGGTAAAGTTAGACAAAGATGTCAGGATGGAGTGAAGGAAGCTTTGGGCTAATGGGGTCTGAACATTCAGGATGTTGCAAGGCATGTTATGGATAGAATTAATTGATTTGATTTGGTATGTGTGTGTGTTGGGGGTATATTTTGTCATTATGCTGAGTCTTGCCATATTAGGTGGTCAAGATAAACCAAGGGATAGTCTGTGGGTCTTGGCTTTGGGTGATAGGCTTTAGTTTTAGTATTTGATATATGACAGCTGGAAATTGAGTGTGAGCGAATGAAACCACTTTCCATTTGATCCTGATGCTATCTCGCTAAGGTGGGAAAGGCAGATAGGTATGGAATATGTTATACTTACTTTAGAATGTGGATATTTTCAAATGTTATTTATGTATTATGCTTATTTTTACCACTCTTTACACCATGCATGCTGCTGATGAATATTTTTTTTTTCACTTATACACTGGATTTGTAAGAAACTTTTTTTTAGATTTTATAGTGTTTAAGCTTCATAATGATAATCTTAAAACTTTTATGGTTAAGATTTGTTTTATCTGGATGCATTTACTTAATTGTGTTCTTTAAGGAAAATTTTTGCTTGTTACCATAGGGAAAAGTGAACCCAGCTTTGCCTGTAAGTCCAACAGTATAAGATAATAGTCAAGGAATTATTTACCAGTAGTTCTTTAGATAAGATTCTAATTATATTATCTTTTTCTCTACAAATTCCATCCTTATTAGTGCCCAGCAGTCTAGTGAGAACACTAGTAAGTCGGGGCGGAAATTAGGGAACCAGGTGATCCGAAAGGGCTTCATGTCTATCTCCAATCTTGGCTTCATGAAGGGTGGCTCAAGAGATTACTGGTTTGTCCTCACATCAGAATCGCTTTCTTGGTTTAAGGTGAGATGGAATACAATAATTATAATTATTGTAATTATTTTTATTTATTTATTACACTTAACCACCATCTCTGCATTAGCGAGGTAGTGTTCAGAACAGAGGACTGTGCCTTAGAGGGAAAATCCAGCTCCCCACTCCCTCCCTTTTTAGTCACCTTCTGCGACATGCAGGGAATACGGAGATAAGATTCTTTCTCCCTTACCCCTGGGATGATATACATATACCCTTAGGGATTGGGGGGAATGAATACTTCCCAGGTATTCCCTGCCTGTAGTAGAAGGTGACTAAAAGAGGTGGAAGTGGGGTGGCTGGAAATACTCCCCTCTTGTTTACTTTTCCAGAAGAAGGAGCATCGATGCATGCCAAGTAAGGAGTTTTCTTTAAGAATCAGTCACTTATGTGGGAAATGGTGAATGTGTATGGGGAAGAGATATCATGAGAGGCAAATGTTTTGGGAGCTGCTGAGGGAGTGTGTCAGCAGCTTTGGTGCACAAGATTGGGTATTAGTGTTGGGTTATTTAAATGCAGTGAGTAGTGTGGCATTTGAGGGTATAATTGGTGTACATGAGGTATTTAGTGTTGTGAATGGAAATGGTGAAGAGCTTGTGGATTTGTGTGCTGAAAAAAGACTGATGATTGGGAATAGCTGGTTTAAAAAGAGAGATATACATAAGTATACTTATGTGAGTAGGAGAGATGGTCAAAGGGCATTATTGGATTGTGTGTTGATTAATAGGCGTGTAAAAGAGAGACTTTTGGATGTTGATATGCTGAGAGGGGCAACTGGAGGGATGTCTGATCACTATCTAAGGGGGGTGAAGGTGAAGATTTGTAGAGGCTCTCACAAAAGAAGAGAGAATGTTGGGGAGAAGAGAGTGGTGAAAGTAAGTGAGCTTGGAAAGGAGACTTGTGTGAGGAAGTACCAGGAGAGATTGAGTAGAATGGCAAAAGGTAAGAGCAAATGACATGAGGAGAATTGGTGAGGAATGTGATGTATTTAGAGAAGCGGTGATAGCATGTGCAAAAGATGCATGTGGCATGAGAAAGGTGGGGGATGGGCAGATTAGAAAGGGTAATGAGTGGTGGCATGAATTAAAGTTGTTAGTAAAAGAGAAAAGAGAGGCATTTGGATGATACAAGGAAGGAGTGCAAATGACTGGGAGATGTATTAAAAAAGTGGCAGGAGGTCAAGAGAAAGGTGCAAGGATTGAAAAAGAGGGCAAATGAGAGTTGGGGTGAGATAGTATCATTAAACTTTAGGGAGAATAAAAAGATGTTTTGGAAGGAGGTAAATAATGTGTGCAAGACAAGAGAACAAATGGGAACATTGGTGAAGGAGGCAAAAGGGAGGTGATAACAGGTGGTGATGAAGTGAGGAGATGGAGTGAGTATTTTGAAGGTTTGTTGAATGTGTTTGATGATAGAGTGGCTGATGTAGGGTGCTTTGGTCGGGGTGGTGTGTAGAATTTATTAAGAAAGGTGGTGACTGTGTTGTTGATTGGTTGGTAAGGATATTCATTGTATATATGGATCAAAGTGAAGTGCCTGAGGATTGGCAGAATGCATGCATAGTGCCATTGGACAAAGGCAAAAGGGATAGAGATGGGTGTTCAAACTACAGAGGCATAAGTTTGTTGAGTATTTTTTGGCAACTTGTATGGGAAGGTATTGATTGAGAGGGTGAAGGCATGTACAGAGCATCAGATTGGGGAGGAGCAGTGTGGTTTGAGAAGTGGTAGAGGATGTGTGGATCATGTGTTTGCTTTGAAGAATGTTTGAGAAATACTTAGAAAAAGATGGATTTGCATTTAGCATTTACGGATCTGGAGAAGGCTTATGATAAGGTTGATAGAGATACATTGCAGAAGGTCTTATGAGTATACGATGTGGGAGGTAAGCTGCTAGAAGCATTGAAAAGTTTTTACTAAAGATGTAAGGCATATGTACGAGTAGGAAGAAAGGAGAGTGATTGGTTCTCAGTGAAGGTCGGTCTGTGGCAGGGGTTTGCGATGTCTCCATGGTTTTTTAATTTGTGTATGGATGGGATGGTTAGGGAGGTAAATGCAAGAGTTTTGGAGAGAGGGGTGAATATGCAGTCTGTTGGGGATGAGAGGGCCTGGTAAGTTAATCAGTTTTTGTTCGCTAGTGTTACAGATCTGGTGGCTGATTGGAGTGAGAAACTGCAGAAGTTGGTGACTGAGTTTGGAAAAGTGTGTGAAAAGAGAAAGTTGAGAGTAAATATGAATAAGAGCAAGTTTTATTAGGTTCAGTAAGGTTGAGGAACAAGTTAATTGGGATGTAAGCTTCAATGGAGAAAAATTGGAGGAAGTGAAGTATTTTAGATATCTGGGAGTGGACTTATCAGTGAATGGAACCATGGAAGCGGATGTTAGTCACAGAGTGGGGGAGGGGGCGAAGGTTCTGGGAGTGATGAAGAATGTGTGGAAGGAGAGAACATTTTCTCAGGGAGCAAAAATGGGGATGTTCGAAGGTAATGAAAGAGTAAGAGAGATGTGTGGAAATAGAAAGAGTGTGGTTGAGAGAGTAGAAGAGGTTGTGTTGAAATGGTTTGGACGTATCGAGAGAATGAGTGAGGAAAGATTGACATAGAAGATATATGTGATGTCTCCATGGTTGTTTACTTTGTTTATGGATGGGGTTGTTAGGGAGGTAAATGCAAGAGTTTTGGAAAGAGGGGCAAGTATGAAGTCTGTTGGGGATGAGAGAGCTTGGGAAGTGAGTCAGTTGTTGTTCGCTGATGATACAGCGCTGGTGGCTGATTCATGTGAGAAACTGCAGAAGCTGGTGACTGAGTTTGGTAAAGTGTGTGAAAGAAGAAAGTTAAGAGTAAATGTGAATAAGAGCAAGGTTATTAGGTACAGTAGGGTTGAGGGTCAAGTCAATTGGGAGGTAAGTTTGAATGGAGAAAAACTGGAGGAAGTAAAGTGTTTTAGATATCTGGGAGTGGATCTGGCAGCGGATGGAACCATGGAAGCGGAAGTGGATCATAGGGTGGGGGAGGGGGCGAAAATCCTGGGAGCCTTGAAAAATGTGTGGAAGTCGAGAACATTATCTCGGAAAGCAAAAATGGGTATGTTTGAAGGAATAGTGGTTCCAACAATGTTGTATGGTTGCGAGGCGTGGGCTATGGATAGAGTTGTGCACAGGAGGATGGATGTGCTGGAAATGAGATGTTTGAGGACAATGTGTGGTGTGAGGTGGTTTGATCGAGTAAGTAACGTAAGGGTAAGAGAGATGTGTGGAAATAAAAAGAGCGTGGTTGAGAGAGCAGAAGAGGGTGTTTTGAAATGGTTTGGGCACATGGAGAGAATGAGTGAGGAAAGCTTGACCAAGAGGATATATGTGTCGGAGGTGGAGGGAACGAGGAGAAGTGGGAGACCAAATTGGAGGTGGAAAGATGGAGTGAAAAAGATTTTGTGTGATCGGGGCCTGAACATGCAGGAGGGTGAAAGGCGGGCAAGGAATAGAGTGAATTGGATCGATGTGGTATACAGGGGTTGACATGCTGTCAGTGGATTCAATCAGGACATGTGAAGTGTCTGGGGTAAACCATGGAAAGCTGTGTAGGTATGTATATTTGCGTGTGTGGACGTGTATGTATATACATGTGTATGGGGGTGGGTTGGGCCATTTCTTTCGTCTGTTTCCTTGCGCTACCTTGCAAACGTGGGAGACAGCGACAAAGCAAAAAAAAAAATATATATATATTTTTTTTGCCTTGATTCAATCCACTGACAGCACGTCAACCCCGGTATACCACATCGCTCCAATTCACTCTATTCTTTGCCCTCCTTTCACCCTCCTGCATGTTCAGGCCCCGATCACACAAAATCTTTTTCACTCCATCTTTCCACCTCCAATTTGGTCTCCCTCTTCTCCTCGTTCCCTCCACCTCCGACACATATATCCTCTTGGTCAATCTTTCCTCACTCATTCTCTCCATGTGCCCAAACCATTTCAAAACACCCTCTTCTGCTCTCTCAACCACGCTCTTTTTATTTCCACACATCTCTCTTACCTTTACGTTACTTACTCGATCAAACCACCTCACAACACACATTGTCCTCAAACATCTCATTTCCAGCACATCCATCCTCCTGCGCACAACTCTATCCATAGTCCACGCCTCGCAACCATACAACATTGTTGGAACCACTATTCCTTCAAACATACCCATTTTTGCTTTCCGAGATAATGTTCTCGACTTCCACACATTCTTCAAGGCTCCCAGAATTTTCGCCCCCTCCCCCACCCTATGATCCACTTCCGCTTCCATGGTTCCATCCGCTGCCAGATCCACTCCCAGATATCTAAAACACTTCACTTCCTCCAGTTTTTCTCCATTCAAACTCACCTCCCAATTGAATTGACCCTCAACCCTACTGTACCTGATAACCTTGCTCTTATTCACATTTACTCTTAACTTTCTTCTTTCACACACTTTACCAAACTCAGTCACCAGCTTCTGCAGTTTCTCACATGAATCAGCCACCAGCGCTGTATCATCAGCGAACAACAACTGACTCACTTCCCAAGCTCTCTCATCCCCAACAGACTTCATACTTGCCCCTCTTTCCAAAACTCTTGCATTCACCTCCCTAACAACCCCATCCATAAACAAATTAAACAACCATGGAGACATCACACACCCCTGCCGCAAACCTACATTCACTGAGAACCAATCACTTTCCTCTCTTCCTACACGTACACATGCCTTACATCCTCGATAAAAACTTTTCACTGCTTCTAACAACTTGCCTCCCACACCATATATTCTTAATACCTTCCACAGAGCATCTCTATCAACTCTATCATATGCCTTCTCCAGATCCATAAATGCTACATACAAATCCATTTGCTTTTCTAAGTATTTCTCACATACATTCTTCAAAGCAAACACCTGATCCACACATCCTCTACCACTTCTGAAACCACACTGCTCTTCCCCAATCTGATGCTCTGTACATGCCTTCACCCTCTCAATCAATACCCTCCCATATAATTTGCCAGGAATACTCAACAAACTTATACCTCTGTAATTTGAGCACTCACTCTTATCCCCTTTGCCTTTGTACAATGGCACTATGCACGCATTCCGCCAATCCTCAGGCACCTCACCATGAGTCATACATACATTAAATAACCTTACCAACCAGTCAACAATACAGTCACCCCCTTTTTTAATGAATTCCAATGCAATACCATCCAAACCTGCTGCCTTGCCGGCTTTCATCTTCCGCAAAGCTTTTACTACCTCTTCTCTGTTTACCAACTCATTTTCCCTAACCCTCGCACTTTGCACACCACCTCGACCAAAACACCCTATATCTGCCACTCTATCATCAGGGAACGAGGAGAAGTGGGAGACCAAATTGGAGGTGGAAAGATAGAGTGAAAAAGATTTTGTGTGATCGGGGCCTGAACATGCAGGAGGGTGAAAGGAGGGCAAGGAATAGAGTGAATTGGATCGATGTGTTATACCGGGGTTGACATGCTGTCAGTGGATTCAATCAGGACGTGAAGTGTCTGGGGTAAACCATGGAAAGCTGTGTAGGTATGTATATTTGCGTGTGTGGACGTGTATGTATATACATGTGTATGGGGGTGGGTTGGGCCATTTCTTTCGTCTGTTTCCTTGCGATACCTCGCAAACGCGGGAGACAGCGACAATGCAAAATAAAAAAAAAAATATATACTTTGTCCATACATACACATACACAGATATGTATATATACACACACACACACACACTCTTGTACATGTTCATACTTGCTTGCCCTCATATATTCCTGGTGCTGCCCCGCCCCACAGGGAACAGCATCGCTAGCCCCTGCTTCAGCAAGGTAGTGTCAGGAAAACGGACAAAAAGGCCACATTCTTTCACACTCATTCTCTAGCTGTCATGTGTAATGCACTGAAACCACATTGCGGTCAGTGGACTGAAACAGGGCATTGAAATGTCTGGGATAAACCATGGAAAGGCCTGTGGGGCTTGGATGTGGATAGTGAGCTGTGGTTTTGGTGCAGTCATAGACTGACAAGATGGAGCAGCACTATAGATCTTAACTTTACAAATGACGTGGCAGCTCTAAGATTTATCCATACTGTTGTCATTATAACAAAGAGTGAAGGGATGCATGTCTTTGTTGTTGGAATGCTTGATATATTTACGTTAATTCTACATTGTGATTAAAGTGATTATAAGCATATGAGGCTGTTTTGTATGTTCTTAGTGCTACTTTACAAAAGTGAGAAATGGCAAACAAGTATGACAGAACTATTGGTATTATTATTGTTGTTGTTGTTGTTATTATTATTATTATTATTATTATTATTATTATTATTATTATTATTATTATTATTATTATGGAAAGGTCTGTGGGAATTGGATGTGGATAAGGAACTATGGTTTTGTCGCATTACTTATAACAGCAAGAGAATGGTTATGAGTGGATTTCTCCTTCCTTTGTCTGTTCCTGGTGTTACCTCACTAATGTGGAAAACTGCAGTCAAGTATGAAAAAATGATAATAATTATTATTATTGTTACCACAGCTAATGCAAGATGTCTATTTATCAGTCATCCCAGAAGGTATGATAATATACATACAATTGATGACTCACATGAACCTTTGGGACTGTGTTGATTGATATGCATATATTTGATTTATCCCTCTAGGATGAAGAGGAAAGAGATAAGAAATACATGTTAATGCTTGATGGCCTAAAGATAAAAGATATTGAACAGGGCTTCATGTCACGTCGTCATGTATTTGCGCTTTACAACCCAGATCAGAAAAATGTCTATAAGGTAAGAGAATTGAAGGTCTTTTGGTTGCTTTTACCTGCAGACAGAAACAAAAATAGATTTTATTTACTTGGATTATTGTGTATGTGTATGTAGAATGTCAGTCACGTTTATCAGTCGTATCAGCACACCCTCTTCAGCTATTTCAACCACGCTCTTCTTATTACCACACCTTTCTCTTACCCTTTAATTACTTACTCCTTTAAACCACCTCAAATCACATGTCAAAAGTTTCATTTCCAACACATCCACCATTCACTGCATATTCTTATCCACAGCCCATGCCTCATGTCCATACAGGAATGTTAGGACTACTATACCTTCAGACATATACATTTTAGCCTTCCCAGATACCTTCCTCTCTTTCCACACATTCCTTAGTGCTCCCAGAACCTTTTCCCTCTCTTACACCTAGTGACTCACTTCAGCTTTTGTGGTTAGGTTTGCTGCCATGGTATCTAACACACTCCACATCCTCAATATTTTCTCCATTCCGACTCGTACCCCAGGTAATCACTCCCTTTGACCTGCTACATCTGATAACCTTGTTTATGTTCATATTTACTCTTAGCATACCCCTTTCACACACATTCCCAAAGTTGGACACCAGCTTATGCATTTTCATACTCAAATCTGTCACCAGTGCTTTGTAATCAGTAAAGAACAATCGGCTTACTTCCCAGTCCCATTCACCCCCTACAGACTGCATACTTGCTCATCTCTCAAAAACTCTTGGATTTACCTCCCTCACCTCTCCAATCTTAAACAAATTGAACATCCGTAGTGATATCACACACCCATGCCACAGACCCATCTTCACCTAAAAGCACTCACACTCCTCTCTGCCTTCTTGTACACACACATTACACACTTGATAAAAACTTCTCACAGCTTCTGGTGCTTTTCTCCTATTCCATATATTCATGAGACCTTCCACAAGCCATCTCAGTCCACCTTATCAAATGCTCTTTCCAAATCCATAAATGCCGCATATAAATCCTTTTTTAAGTTTTTCTCACACACATTCTTTAAAGTTAATACCTGATCCACACATTCTCTACATTGTATTTATATATGAGTGAGTGAGAAAAGATTGACCAAGAGAATACATGTGTCAGAGGTGGAGGGAACGAGAAGTGGGAGACCATATTGGAGGTGGAAGGATGGAGTGAAAAAGATTTTGAGCGATCGGGGTATGAACATTCAGGAGGGTGAAAGGTGTGCAAGGAATAGAGTGAATTGGAACGATGTGGTATACCGGGGTCGACGTGTTGTCATTGGATTGAACCAGGGCATGTGAAGCATCTGGGATAAACCATGGGAAGTTTTGTGGGGCCTGGATGTGGAAAGGGAGCTGTGGTTTGGGTGCATTATACATGACAGTTAGAGACTGAGTGTGAACGAATGTGGCCTTTGTTGTCTTTTCCTAGCACTACCTCGCACATGCGTGGGGGGAGGGGGGTGCTGTTTCATGTATGGCAGGGTGGTGACGGGAGTGGATAAATGCAGCAAGTATGAATATGTTCCTGTGTATATATGTATATGTCTGTAAATGTATATTTATATTATCCCTGGGGATAGGGGTGAAAGAATGCTTCCCATTTATTCCCTGCATGTCATGGGGGGCAACTGAAAGGGGAGGGAGTGGGGGGCTGGAAGTCCTCCCCCTCTCATTTTTAATTTTCCAAAAGAAGGAACAGAGAAGGGGGCCAAGTGAGGATACTCCCTCAAAGGCTAGTCTTCTGTTCTTAACGCTACCTCGCTCTCGCGGGAAATGGCGAACACTATGAAAAATATATATAAAGATGCTACCAAGCTCTGTCAGCAAGAGGTTACGCTGTGAGTGAAACGTGTCCTTTGGCATGGCTGTATTATTGGGTGCGTAATCTCTCCAAAGAACTTATTACTCCAAAGGAAACTATATTTCCCTTCTACAGGAAGTAGTGTCTCTTTGGACTGCAGGAGCCTTTAGAAAGGGCATGGGTAACACTAGGACTCTTTCATAGAAATGGTCCTATGGTAATTGTAAATGAATAATGAAAATAAAAGTGATTTGTGAGAGATGGGTGATTATTAGTGCTAATGCACGTAGCCATGAGAAAAAAGATAGGAGGCAAAAGTTTTGGGAGCAGCTGAGTATGTTTATGGATGCAAAGTGAAAAGGTGTGTTGAACTGCTTGTCGAGTTTTGTGCTGAAAAAGGACTGGTGATTGGAAATAACTGCTTTAAAAAAAGGGACATTAGTATTCTTGGGTGAGTAGGAAAGATGGTAAGATGTTGTTATTGGATTACTTAATGATTAATAGTTGTGCAAAAGAGAAACTCGTTGATGCAAATTTGTTGAGAGGAGCAGCTGGTGGGGTATCTGATCATTACTTAGTGGAGGCAGGGATGAAGATTTTTTCAAGTTTTTGGAAAACAGGAAATTATTTGAGTGAGAAGAGGATGGTTAAAGTAAATGAGCTTAAAAAAGAGGCTTTTATGAAGAAATACCAGGAGAGATTGGGTGTAGAATGGCTAAATGTGAGAGTAAACAAAGCAAGGGGGGATGGGTGAGGAATGGGAGAGCAATGCTAGCATATGTGAGATATATGTGGGATGCAGAAGGTGGGAGTTGGGCAGGTACAGAAGGATTGTGAGTGGTGAGATGAAGTAATCTTGGTAGTGAAAGAGAAAAGAGAGGTGTATGGGTGGTGCCTAGTGGGAGGGAGTGCATATGAGTAGGAAATGTATAAGAGAAAACAGTAGGAGGTCAAGAGATAGATGCAGGTGTTGAAGAGAGGGCAACTGAGAGTTGGGGTAAGCAAGATCAGTAAACTGAAGGGAGTATGACATTTTAGAAGGAGGTTAATTGTGAGAAAAGCATGAGAACAAGCATAAATATCCTCACACAAAAAAATACTTGACACCATTTTTCAAAATAATGATAGTACGGTTAGCCAGCATCATAATTAGCCACAAAGGCTTCACCTCCAAATTCCTCAAGCTCTACGGTGATGTTCCCCAGGGATCAGTTCTCTCTCCATCCCTCTTCAGTTTTTTCTCACATGACCCTTCATCACCTGCTGCAGACAGCAGTTTGGAGGTCCTTTCATATGCAATTGCCTCACAATTTCAACTCGGCACCCTCACTTTGCTCAAACAACACACAACAGAATGTCTGCATTTTCACTTAAATCCACCATCACCAACTTAACACCTGATAGACATAAATCCAACCTGCACCCTCTCATCATCCTGAATGGCCTGCCACTTCCACCCAGCAGAATTTCAACCATACTACATAACTTGTATATAACATACAACATTCACTCTTCACACCAAAGACATCAACAGAGAGGCCAAAAACAAATGAAATTTCCTCAGAGCACTTAGTGGTTCCAGATTTGGACAGGCATACGTTTCATCTGCTCCACCCTCACCTTTGCTTTACCTACCTGGTCATCCACTCCCTCAAAAGCAAATATAATTGCTGGAAACCTCAAAATAGAGCACTTAGAACAGTCACCACTTGCTAAACAAGTGCAAGCATTCAACGAAACAGAAATACTTTCAATACAGTCTCACCTGGTCCTCTTGCACCAGAACCACTTCATAACCAGCCACCAGGCCTTAGTTAGGAATTTAAAGCTTACCCCTGCTTCATGCTTTAGGATCTTGTAATTGTAAATTTCCTCCCTACCCCAGCAAACATGAAATTTACAAAGTACAAACACACTATAAAATCCTGAGAAGCAAACAACCACCTTCCCAGCCCAGTCCTGAGCACCTTTTCATTAAACATTTAGCCATGTACTTTCTCATTTTTATCCTGGACACTACCCATCCCTTCAGTGTTACAGGCACTGATTCATTTTAACACATTGATCCTCATGTCCAAGTTGCAACTTCCATACTGAAGACACTGAATACTTAACCCTCACATGTTGTGTGCTCACCTCACAAGTACATACTAACATCATAATACTTCTTCAGCACTGATTCTGGGTGTACCTGGCTTGCTTCTTGAGTGCCCCTGGTACCCTGTTAAAGGGGATCTTGGAGTAGGAAGGTAAGGTAAGTTAAACTAATATTTTGAGTCAAAGATGTAATTTCTATGAATACTCTGTGATTTTATTTTTCTCAATAGGATTATAAGGAGCTACAGTTAGGTATTGAAACACAAGATGACATGGACTCATGGAAGGCTTCATTCTTACGTGCTGGTGTCTACCCAGAAAAAGTGTCTGACAGTAGTAATGGAGAAGAGGTAAGAACATGTGTTTTTTGCTTTTCTATATGTATGTCAATCCTTATTCATATTGCAATACATTTATTGACATTTGTTTCTGTCTTTGTATGCCTCTCTCAGATAACCCCTCATGTGATACAACATGGTAGCTCATTCTGTTGTCATAGTTTATGCACCTTTCAGGTCTTCCATTGTGACATGTGACAGTGGTTCATAATATATATGCTATAACTAACTATTTTCCTGAATGTTTATAAGTTAGATTATTTTTGTCTCATCTTTTATGCATATCTTAATTATTATCTTCATGTTCCCATACCACTGCAGGACTCCAGCATTTTTCTGTCCAGTACTTTCTGAAACTACTTCCCTCTCAGATTTCCTCATGCCTCACTCCTTACTTTTCTATTTTCAGCCTCCTGATTAGGAGATTTATTTAACTGGATTATACTTGGTGGCCATAAAGGATCAATTTGCCCTTTAACCCCATACATATTCAGTTAGGTTTCCTTCCTAAATGGTTCTCTAGATCTTCCTGAAGACTGCTTAGTTTCTTACCTAGAAAAATCATAGGAATGAGCTGTCATTGGCATGGCTAGAGGTTGATAGCCTTTAGGGAGAAATTGTTGCTCGCTGCCAACTCAGCAGTCACAAAGCCTGAAACTTGATATATGTATGTATTTTCAGTTAGAGGTGTCATTTGTTTAGCATAAATTTAGTGCTAGAATACCATGTTTGGAAAATAGTTAAATAGACTGTGAATAGTTTTTCATGAGCAAGTGCAGCTAGTGCGATTAGAGGACATTATATGAAATTAAAGTAAAAAACTTGTTAAAAAGGATGTAAAGAAATGCTTTTTTAGGTAAAGAGTGTTAGATGAATTGAACAGAATGACTTAGAATGTGATTAATTGGACAGCATACATAGATTTGAGTTTGTACGATAGAAAATGTTTAAGAAATGGGACCCCACAGTATAAAACTCCCTCCCCCTTGCGTATAGGTAATTTCACACACACACACACACACACACACACACACACACACACACACACACACACACACACACACACAAACACAGTAATTCTAAGTACACAATCGCCAAACTATATCCATATTTTGTAGATGCAAATGATGCACCATGAGACTCTATCTGGTGGCAGGTGAGACACACAGTCCTAACCACCAGATTTGGGGGCACTCCAGTGGCTATGGCCTTGTATATATGAGTATTTATTTAACCATTCCTAAAATATTGATGGTAACTGAAGTGTCATGAGCTATGAAAAAGCAAATTGAAAAAATCCTGAATGGTTGTTACCTTGGTGTGAATGAATTAACTTTATAAATGCTGTTTACATAGTTGTAGGTGGTTGGTAGCCATTATCCAGGGAGGTATGTTATCAGTACTACCTACCTTGGTATCAGGAGGGTTTGTGACAGCTGCATATTGAGCCAGCATTTCAGTGGTTGCCAAGTTGCATTCCTCTGACCCAGATAGCTTTCTTTTCTTTCTGCCTCACCCACACATGGACTGCTGGCATTCTGTCCCTGTCCCACATAACTCTTGACAGAATTTAACTAACACAACTCTCTCTTTGTAACTTTAATTTTCCTGTAGTGAGCGATGTTTTAGCCCTGCCTTTTGGTAAAATGGTAGGAACAATAGAGAGAAGTAGTAGGTAGGGACATTAGATAGGAGTATTAGGTAGAAACATTGCATAAAAGTAGTTGTTAGGAACATTAGGCAAAAGCATTAGGTAGTAGTAAGTTGAAACATAAAGCAGGAACATTAGGTTGACATACTAGGTTGTAGTAGTTGGTAGAAATGTTAGTTAGGAGCCTCCAGAAACACTATGCTAGAGTTGCCTTCTGCCAGAGGCCTGTTAAGGGTGAGGCACTAAAGGCTAGAAAGTACCACTAGAGATCACCAGTTATAGAGGTTCTATGGAGGGAATGGGCATCAAAAATATGGATAGATAGATTTACTTATATTACATTTTACCAGGAAAGGACAAGAGTCAGTGTATATTTTTAATTTTTTGCCCACATCCAAATAGACTGATGTTTTTCAGTTGCATATATAAATGCCCCTTCGTACCTTCAAATCTGATTAACTATCTACCAGTGTATCTATATCTCTGATGTCTGTTCCAACTTGAACTCCCTCAAGGGGGTGGCCACAGCAATAGAGTCTCTATAACTAGTGGACTCCATTGTTGCTTCTTATCCTTAAGTGGCTCACTAATTAGCATGCAGAAAAATCCTCGTTGCTCATTTACTGAGAAATGGTTGTGGCAGAAAAGTTTTGTATGTTTCCACCCTCAGCACTGGCTTATTGCAGTGTAAACAGATTAGGTTTTGTGAAGTTCATATAACAGTGACAACCAATGTCACATCTAAAAAAAATCAGGTGACCTTGAAGAGTGGTCTTTAATGTGGTATTATAGAAAGACTCAGTTTTCATGCACATAGGGGTTAAGTAAGAGTAAGGATCATGTACTTGGTTTGCTGGGTTTGCCCTGATTTTAGATATTTGCTGCAAACAAATATTTGAATTCTTTAGCTACATGTCAAGTCTAACTATCTATAATGTGCTGGTTTTGAATGGCTTTGGTTGTTGTAATGGCTCACAGTGTAGTACATTTTTTAATGTATGTGCTATATTGTCTTCATATCCTTTGCCCACTTGCCTGTACCTTAAGCTGTTTTCAGAATTAGTAAACTAAAGCATAATTTTTAAAAATGTTATAGGATGTCTCATGATGATCAAAGACAAGTGCTTCAAAGACCTTTTCCATATTGGGTATGATAATTTTGGTATGTGAATAAAATACAAGTGTAATTTTTCAGGGTTCTGGTGAGGGCTCCACATCAATGGATCCCCAACTTGAACGGCAAGTTGAGACTATTCGTAACCTGGTAGACTCCTACATGAAAATTGTGACTAAAACTACTCGAGACTTAGTACCAAAGACTGTTATGCACCTGATGATTAATAACACCAAGGACTTCATCATGGGGGAGCTCCTTGCCCATCTTTATGCCTCAGGGGATCAGGTATGTTAAGCAGCCCGAAATTGAGATTTAGATATTTGCTTCAAATAGACTAGAATATACTTTGAAAGATTAAAATATTGTTGAACATATGTATGAGTTCAATTATGAATCTAAACTTGTTGACAGAATTCAATGATGGAGGAGAGCCCAGAGGAAGCACGCAAGCGAGAGGAAATGCTACGCATGTACCATGCTTGTAAAGAAGCACTGAAGATTATAGGAGATGTTTCTATGGCGACAGTATCCACTCCAATTCCACCTCCAGTAAAGGATGATTGGCTTTCTGCTGGCCAGGAAAGCCCAAGGTAATGCAGTCAATTTAAAGAGTTTACAGAGATAGGGTTGAAGACTTAGTTTTGCAAATTGAATTCCTCCCTAAGGTGCATTTGTCTTCAAATTAAAGAAGCTCATGTTCATTTACCTATGACTGGGTATGATTTATTGTTATAATTTTTTAATGTTACTCTTGATTTTCATAATTTTTGAATCAGGGGTCAGTTTGCTCCACAAGCCATGGATATGTGTCAGACCTTAGGTGATTAGAAGCCTATTAATTCTCTTTCTTACTGGTGAGGTATACCTCTTTGTTAATCATCTGCGAGGTAGCTAACAGTGTGGCTTGTTTTGTTTGCACCTTCTGAATAATTAGCAGTCTCATCCTAGCACTGACATTATCATCCCATATTTTTTGTTCAGGTTTCACTTTTTTATGTATAGGAACCCCATGAGATGTCTCTTCAGATACAAATAAGTATCCTTTTTCTTTTGTACATTAAAAGCCATGGGTTTGGGAAGCTAGCCATCATGTTCAGCCTTTCTTAGAATCATTCCATACAGAAGTAAATAGGGAATATCTTTGTTTATATTCTTAAATGTTAGTCAGTAATACCATATTTTAGGTTTAAAGGGTAGTTATGGTGCAGGTTTCGGGTTGTCACTATCACAGTAGAAGGACCATTAGTATGCCAGTATGATGCTTTAGGTAATATTCACTATATTTGGCCTTTTGTAGTATGCTGGTATGCTGTCATAGCTTGCAGGACAAATTGATCCTGGAGTGAAATATGGGTATGAAAAACTCTTTCTCTCAGGTAGTATCCTGTGAGCATTTTCTGTATGAGGCTTTCTGTTAGCCCTTCTTCTCTTTCAAACGACTTATATAAAAAATGGTTGCCACCATCACGTTGATATATCTGTTCCAAGAATAATGAGGGACTTAGTGACTGATGACATGGGGAGGATGATGTTTCTGATTGGAGGTTGTTCGTCAAATGTTGGACCTTGGGCAAGTTTTGCCATTAGTTATGTGTGATATGATTGAGGAGGGTGGATGTGTTGGAAATGAAATGTTTGAGGACTTTGTGTGGTGTAAGGTGGTTTGATTGAGAGAGTAATGGAAGGGTAAGAGAGATGTGTGGAAATGCAAGGAGTTTGGTTGAAAGAGCAGAAGGTGTGTTGTAATGGTTTGGACATATGGAGAGAATGAGTGAGGAAAGATTGACAAAGAGGACATATGTGTCAGAGGTGGAGGGAACGAGAAGTGGGAGACCAAATTGGAGGTGGAAAGATGGAGTGAAAAAGATTTTGAGTGATCGGGGCCTGAACATGCAGGAGGGTGAAAGGTGTGCAAGGAATAGAGTGAATTGGAACGATGTGGTATATTGGGGTCGACGTGCTGTCAATGGATTGACCCAGGGCATGTGAAGCATCTGGGGTAAACCATGGAAAGTTTTGTGGGGCCTGAATGTGGAAAGGGAGCTGTGGTTTCGGTGCATTATACATGATAGCTAGAGACTGAGTGTGAATGAATGTGGCCTTTGTTGTCTTGTCCTAGCGCTACCTCGCGCACATGCGGGGGTAGGGGGCTGTTATTTCATGTGTGGTGGGGTGGCGACGGGAATGAATGAGGGCCGACAGTCGATCTTTCCTCACTCATTCTCTCCATATGACCAAACCATTTCAAAACACCCTCTTCTGCTCTCTCAACCACACTCTTTTTATTACCACACATCTCTCTCATTTCCAAGACATCCACCCTCCTCCGCGCAACTCTATCTATAGCCCATGCCTCGCAACCATATAACATTGTTGGAACCACTATTCCTTCAAACATACCCATTTTTGCTTTCCAAGTTAACGTTCTCGACTTCCACACATTTTTTAACGCTCCCAGGACTTTTGCCCCCTCCCCCACCCTATGATTCCTTTCCGCTTCCATATACACATTATCATACTTTATCATACTTTGTCGCTGTCTCCTGTGTTAGCGAGGTAGCGCAAGGAAACAGACAAAAGAATGGCCCAACCCACCCATGTACACATGTATATACATACATGTCCACACATGTACATATACATCCTTATACATCTCAACGTACACATATATATACACACAGACATATGTGTATATTTCTTTTCTTTCTTTCAAACTATTCGCCATTTCCCACATTAGCGAGGTAGCGTTAAGAACAGAGGACTGGGCCTTTGAGGGAATACCCTCACCTGGCCCAATTCTCTGTTCCTTCTTTTGGAAAATTAAAAAAAAAACGAGAGGGGAGGACTTCCAGCCCCCCGCTCCCTCCCCTTTTAGTCGCCTTCTACGACACACAGGGAATACGTGGGAAGTATTCTTAATCCCCTATCCCCAGGGATAATGTGTATATTTATGTGTATATATATGTATACGTTGAGATGTATAGGTATGTATATGTGCATGTGTGGACGTGTATGTATATACATGTGTATGTGGGTGGGTTGGGCCATTCTTTCGTCTGTTTCCTTGCGCTGCCTCGCTAACGTGGGAGACAGCGACAAAGTATAATAGATAAATAGATAATATGTGTATATGAGTGGATGGGCCATTCTTTGTCTATTTCCTGGCGCTACCTCGCTGATGCAGGAAACAGCGATTAAGTATTATGAATAGAATATAGATATGATTGATGATGGATGAAAAGCATGCCTCGCTAGCATGATTAGGGTTTAAGAGGTTTCTCTCCCCTGGAGGGGCAAGACATCTTTCATGGTTTACAATTGCCTTGAAGAGAAGTTTTCAAATTCAAAATTCTTTTTGTAAACATTTTAGTCATTATCTAGTATTTTCCTTTGATGTTCATCTCTTGATTTTTAAGTGGTCTTTTCATTCCCACACATGAAAAAAATACTGTAGTCTGTTTAAAGAGCAACATTCTTGCTTATGTCTTGCAAACAAATCAGTTTTGCTCTTTTAAAGTTGTTAGAAGAGGCAAATGATTTTTTTTTCATGAGTCTTTCTGCATTTACAGTAAGTAATGAATATACCTATGTTACAATGTTCAAGTAAATTGCAACAGTTTCATTGTTACCTCAAGTAATGTATGAACAAACCACCATCATGAATTCAGTTAATTGGGTGTTGATCAACAAAGATGATCGATAGAGAGCTGAATTTAAGACTTAGGTTATGCAGTGAATAAGAATTGAAGGTGTACTGAGAGCTGCAGTAAATGGAAAGAATTTGTGGAGTGTGTACAAGAAGCTTCCATGATGGACAGCTTGTCTCAAGTTTAGTATATAGATGTGAAACCTCAGTTTTCAGAGATCCAGGTAGGTGAAAGATGAGTAGCATAGGTGTATGAATGATATGATACAAAGTTAGGGAACAGATAAAAGATAAAGATGTGGAAAAGATGTGTGCTGTTTGGACATCATTTGAAACCAAATGGTAGGATGGTTTTATTTTGTATGGTATTATGGTTGATGGTACTAGAGAAGAGGTAGACTCAAAAGTTATACATAAATGGTTATTTGTGCAGAGACGAGATATTTCAGATAAGAATGACAGAGGAATGATATTTTATGGTAGTTATGTAGATATTTTACATGTTAGATTGATGTTACTGGAGATATCGTCTTAGATGACAAATCAAATGAAAAGTAAAGAAGCAATTGTATTAGTGTTGAAGCGTTTGTTTACTGTAGCAGAATCTCCTAAGTTGAGGATATGTATAAGTGGACTGAAAGGTTGTGTGAACTTATCTACAGTCTGCATGGA
Organism: Panulirus ornatus; assembly: GCF_036320965.1. Classification (NCBI taxonomy): domain Eukaryota; kingdom Metazoa; phylum Arthropoda; class Malacostraca; order Decapoda; family Palinuridae; genus Panulirus; species Panulirus ornatus. The sequence goes on along the minus strand of NC_092288.1, from coordinate 11,188,940 downwards.
ATTGTAAATGAAATCAAAGGTATTTTAGTTTCTGAATATCACCTTCTTAACAGGAGCATTTTTTCATAGATTTTATTGGACTTTTGCATGCTAGTGGTTACACCATGAGCAAGTCACTTTCAGCAAGGTTTTATCATCTTCAGTAGACAGAAAGAACAGTCTTGTTAGGAACTGTTCAGTTCAAAGGAGACCTGTCATTTCCCTTTCCCTTCATGGACTGCAGCCTCTAATCTGAAGAAACCCAATAAAAGGGGTCCTGGAACACATCTTAAAACATTTTTATTATTTTTTTTTTCTAAGGCTTCAGTTATGGACAAAAGTCCACATCAAAGCTGGGCCTTAATTGAAATATAGAGAGAATTATGAAGTGGAAAAAGAAAAGACAATGGAAAGTATTTACAGATTTTTGAGGGCATGAAAGACCTGTCTTGAAATGCGCCAGGTCATAGGTATTGGGAAAGACATGAGAAGGTAGAGAGTTTTAATTTAAGGGTGAATTTAGAAAGTGCCTGAAAAATTTTGTGCTTGAGATTTTTCATTTAAATATGGCAGCATTACTTGGAGCTTCAATTTAGTTTGGTACAAAAAAAAAACCTAGTTTGTAGTAGTTTTCTTACCCATCCTCTGTGCTGTGGTGTAGATTTTACCCTTCTTTATTCCCAGTTTTTCTTATAAAGGCAATTTCAGTGAATGGTTTGGAATGAGAATCTTGTATTCCAGCCTGGATTGAATAGAAATCATATACTCATAATTCCAGTAAAACATCTTATGGTTCAAGCGAATAAAGATAATTCTGACATGGAACATGATTTGTAGGGGATAAGTTCGATATACTGTATGATCAAAATCCTTTCACGGACTGAATCTTCTTATGCATTGTTGGGTATTTTTGGGATGTACTTGATGCATGTTGACCTGGCAGGTGCTTGAAGCTGACCTGAAGATTGGAAGGAAAGGGGACTGTTTATAGCTTGAAAATTCCAGTTTTATATGAAATGTAATAGAAACATTCTTAGTTACTCGTACCAGTAAACTAGCACAGTACATGTGTTTGAGGATGGATTGTGTCGTAAATTCACTACCGAAAAATCTCTAAAGTACGCCAAGTAACAAGACAGAATTCAGTCTATAATTAACTTTTCCTTGACTTGACTGTATTTACATTTCAAGCAAGTCATGACTTAAGGAATCATAGTAAAGCCTTTTATGGATATGCAGTCCATTAGGAAGTCTTTGCTATGTATGCAACACCCATGCTCCATGGAATTCTTACAGTTTACCATCCATTTAGTATGATTTAAATGCATACCTCAATTGTCAGTGTACAACTGTACATGTATTTTTGGGGATTTCTGTTTAGCATTTCAGAATTTTCATTGTCTTTGTTTTATGTTTTGACCTTTTTTTTAATCTGATATATTTGTTTTAGAACTACTCTTTTCTTGAAGTAAGAGTCTGAAATGATTTCCTTTTATTTATCAGTTCCCTTCGACTCTCACAACACTCAGATGAAGGTAGCAGGTTTGGCACTACTCCTACATCCCCAACATCTGTGATAACTTCTTGCAGTGAGACTTTCTGCCAGTCATTTTGGCAGTCAACCAGGTGAAATTGTCATCACAAGATTGCACCTAATGCTATTATAATATGGCACCACTAAATTTTGCACAGCTGTGTTGTTTTGAGTGCTCATTTTTAGTATGTAGGCACTAACTATCACAGGTCTTACACACACACACACACACACACACACACACACACATATACACGCAAGCATAAGAGTATCAAAAAGCAAAGGAGCTTAGAGTTATAGGTACCACTTCAGTAAGCCAGCATTTGCAAGGTATAAGAGAACATGGGGGATGAATATAGCAGGATAAGAAAGGAGTAACAAAGAAACTTCATAAAGAATATTTTTGGACACAGCATTTGCAAGGTATAAGAGAACACGGTAGATGAATATAACAGGATAAGAAAGGAGTAACAAAGAAATATTTGTGGACAAGGCCAGAGATGAGACAAAACTTTTCCATAAATTCTTCAGGAATGAATTGTCAGTTAGAGAGCAGTTAATCAAGCTAAGGGATTCTGAAGGAAGAATTGTAGAAGATGATGTATTGATGTGTGAGGAACTGATTAACAGATTCAAAAGTGTTTTTACCGGGGAAAACTCTGCCACCAAACACCAGGAAAATAGAATTGGGTGGAGATTTCAGAAAACACAGCAGATACATTAACAGTACTAAAAGATCTTTACCTATACAGGGCTCTTGGTCCTGAAGCAGTTTCTTTCGAATGTTCTGATGTGTGCAGACACACTTGACAGACTGCTTGAGATGTTCAAGATTTCCTTGAATTATGTTGAAGTACCAGGAGAGTGGAAAAGGGCAAACTTCATACCTATCTTCGAGAAAGGAGACTAGAAGGAAGTGCTAAAAACTACAGACTGGTTTCCCAGACATGTAGTCTTTAAGTTCCTGCAAAAGGCAATCAGAAAGCAAATTCTTTTAAGTTACTGAAGAAGGCAGTCTGAGAGCAAATGGATGACATCCTACAGAGGAGAAACTACCTAGATGAGAATCATGTTTTCAGGGAAAGATCATGTGTAACAGTTCTTTTACATTTCTGAAAGAGGATGAGCTTAGTATTTGGTAAAAGGGAAGGCTGATTGGATTGTTGTATGTAGACATCTAGAAATTATTTGACAATGTGCCACATGGAAGGTTGATTAAGAAGCTGACTGACCAGGAAGGGAAAATGGGGAGACTCCTTAAATGGATATATTATCCTTTAGGAAGGGGAAAATGAAACATGATAAGTTCCCAAGTGCACTTCCGTGTAATAATCACATCATCAGGGGAGACACAAGAGAGAAATACAAGTCAGTTGATATGCATCGAAGAGACGAAGCCAGGACGCCATTTGGTAAACATGCGATTGTCCAAGACATACAATGAGCATTCATAAACTTATCACAAATTTTATCAACAATAAAGTTATCTGATTTGTATAGACCATCACTAATATTAAGATTAAGATTCTTTGTGTATTTAATAATAGAAGATTCAATGATATTTCTCGTGGTAATAGAGTTAGAGTTAATAACTGAGATGGCACTACTCCAGTCAGTACAATAATCACAGTTTTTAACGTGATTTAACGAGGCATTTGATTCTTGTCCCATTCTTATACTATATTTGTGTTGCTTAAGTCTAACAGAAAGATGCTTACCAGTCTGCTCAACATAAAATTTATCACAATTTCCACATGGCACTTTATAGATGCATCCAAGAGAATTTCTGGTGAATTCCTGAATAAGATATTCTTTATAGTATTATTGTTGCTGAAGGCAACATTTACATTAAGGGATTTAAACAACATGGGAAGTAAAGTGAAATTATTATTAAAAGGGAGAACTAAAAGATTCTTGGTGTCAGTGGGAGTTTGAGCTCAACTGTATAAAATGATTTCTTTGCTAACTTAAGGGATTTATCAGTGAAAAATCTAGGGTACTTTAACTTAGATCCAATAGAGTATATCTCCTCAAACTCTGGACTGCAAATACGTAATGCCCTAAGGAACATAGATTGAAATGATCATAATTTAACTCTTGTCATGTTGAGATGAGTAATAATGGATATATGAGCATACATTGGTAAGTTTTCTGTATATGCTAAACTTAAACTTGTTTCCTTGCCTATGGATCATGTAATCTGAAAATGGTAACATACCATTATTTTCATTTTGTACAGTAAATTTGATGGAAGGTACTAAATTGTTAAGTAAGGGGAGAAATATTTGTAAATTTTCATTTGTTGGCCAAACACAAAGAACTTCATCTACATACCTAAACCAAATTGCATGAGAAGGTAAGATATCCTTTAGTAATTTTGTTTCAAAAAATTCCATATAAAGATTACTTAGTACTGGTGAAAGAGGGTTACCCATGGCCATGCCAAGTTTTTGAGCATAATAATCCCCATTGAATTGAAATACACAGTCTTTTATACACAATTTTATCAGTTCAATGAAAACAGACTTTGAAACAGGTAAATGAATATCATCCAAGACATCAAACCAATATTCTAAAAGGTCATCAATTGGAACTTTAGTGAAAAGTGAGGAAACATCAAAGCTAACTAGTTTGAAATCAAAATTAACATTGATATTGTTTAGCTTGTTGACTAAATCTTCATTGTTCATGATATTAGAATTTGATGCCTTACCTGCTAAAGGGCTTAATAAAGAAACTAACCATTTTGACAATTTATATGTGATGGAGCCTACTGAACTCACTATAGGTCTTGCTGAAAAATTCTGATTATGTGTTTTGATAAGTCCATACATATATGGCAGTGAAGGGGACAAAGATGACAAACTTTTGATAAGAGAACTATTTTCTTTCAACAACAACTTCATTTCTTTATTGAAATGGGAATTAACTGCTTCTAAGGGATTTTTACTAAGTTTAGAATATGTTGTGTCATATTCAAAAGATCGTTCACTTTAGATAAGTAGTTACTTTTGTCTAAGTCCATACATATATGGCAGTGAAGGGGACAAAGATGACAAACTTTTGATAAGAGAACTATTTTCTTTCAACAACAACTTCATTTCTTTATTGAAATGGGAATTAACTGCTTCTAAGGGATTTTTACTAAGTTTAGAATATGTTGTGTCATATTCAAAAGATCGTTCACTTTAGATAAGTAGTTACTTTTGTCTAAAATCACAACAGTGTTAGCCTTAATATGCTTTAGTAATATGTATATCCTTGTATTTTTTTAAGGTGTTAATAGCTCTTATAAATCTTTTAGGGCAATTAGGTTCCACTGGTTTTGACAAACTGGCATACACTAAACCCTTATAGATATTAATTTCATCATTACTTAAATTACTGTATTTGTCTAGATTACAAAAAGACTTTGTGACATCAACACAGCTGGCTTCTCTGTTAGAGCACACAAATCTTAAACCATAGCCTAATGCACACAAGGAATCCTTATCTAGTTGTTTATTAGACAGGTTTATCACAAAAGAAGTGTTTGTGTTCTTGGTCCAGTTGCTGTTTTTAATAAGATGGTCCAGCTTACAATTTAGCGTCATTTGTAGCCTATTGTGTTCTTTCCTTAATCTATCATTGCAATAGTCCAACATCCGGTTCTTCCAGTATGTTGGTATTACCATATGAAAGGCACTTTTCTTCTCTCTTGTAATGCGAAAGGCCTCCTCCATTTCAAGTTTCTTTAATTCAATGTTTTTCTTTAAAATAATGTTTTGGAATTGGTCAAATGGTCAACCAGACTGGTAGGACAGATCTTGGCATCACTTGTTCATCAAGGCATTTCCTAAGGAATCCAAATCGTAACTTCAGTTGGTGGGCCTTGATTAACGATATGGAGAAAGCAGTAACGAAAGGAGAAAGTCCAGGACAGCTTGTAGAGAAGTAATGGAAGAGCTGTGTGGAATCCATGTTGGAAAGGATCACAATTTTTGGCCAACAATTGAAAATTTACAAATATTTCTCCCCTTACTTAACAATTTAGTACCTTCCATCAAATTTACTGTAGAAAATAAAAATAATGGTGTGTTACCATTTTTAGATTGCATGATCCATAGGCAAGGAAACAAGTTTGAGTTTAGCATATACAGAAAACCTACCAATGTATGCTCATATATCCATTATTACTCATCTCAACATGACAGAGTTGAATTACGATCATTTCAATCTATGTTCCTTAGGGCATTACGTATTTGCAGTCCAGAGTTTATTGATGATGAGTTTGAGAAGATATATTCTATTGAATGTAAGTTAAAGTACCCTAGATCTTTCATTGGTAAATCCCTTAAGTTAGCAAAGAAATCATTTTATACAGTTGAGCCCAAACCTCCCATTGACACCAAGAATCTTTTAGTTCTCCCTTTTAACAATAATTTCACTTTACTTCCCATGTTGCTTAAATCCTTTCATGTAAATGTTGCCTTTAGCAACAATAATACTATGAAGAATATCTTAATCAGGAATTCACCAGAAAATGCTCTTGGATGCATCTATAAAGTGCCATGTGGAAATTGTGATAAATTTTATGTTGGGCAGACTGGTAATGATCTTTCTGTTAGATTTAAGCAACATAATTATAGTATAAGAACGGGACAAGAATCAAATGCCTTGTTTAATCACGTTAAAAACTGATCATTGTATTGACTGGAGTAATGCCATCTCAGTTATTAACTTTAACTCTATTACCACGAGAAATATCATTGAATCTTTTGTTATTAAATACACTAAAGAATTTTAATCTTAATATTAGTGATGGTCTATACAAATTAGATAATTTTATTGCTGATAAAATTTGTAAAATGATAAGTTTATGAACGCTCGTTTTATGTCTTGGACAATTGCATGTTTACCAAATGGCGTCCTGGCTTCGTCTCTTCGATGTATATCAACTGACTTATATTTCTCTCTTGTGTCTCCCCTGATGATGTGATTATTACATGAAAGTGCACTTGGGAAATTATCGTGTTTCATTTTCCACGTGGACTCATAGAAATATCTTGATCATGTGGAAAATTGTGATCCTTTCCAATATTATGTTTATTTATATATTTTGCTTTGTAGCTGTCTCCCACGTTAGCGAGGTAGCGCGAGGAAACAGACGAAAGAATGGCCCAACCCACCTACATACACATGTGTATACATACACGTCCACACACGCAAATATACATACCCATACATCTCAGTGTATACATATATTTTTTTTTTTTTTTTTTTTTTTATACTTTGTCGCTGTCTCCCGCGTTTGCGAGGTAGCGCAAGGAAACAGACGAAAGAAATGGCCCAACCCCCCCCCATACACATGTATATACATACGTCCACACACGCAAATATACATACCTACACAGCTTTCCATGGTTTACCCCAGACGCTTCACATGTCTTGATTCAATCCACTGACAGCACGTCAACCCAGGTATACCACATTGCTCCAATTCACTCTATTCCTTGCCCTCCTTTCACCCTCCTGCAAGTTCAGGCCCCGATCACACAAAATCTTTTTCACTCCATCTTTCCACCTCCAATTTGGTCTCCCTCTTCTCCTCGTTCCCTCCACCTCCGACACATATATCCTCTTGGTCAACCTTTCCTCACTCATTCTCTCCATGTGCCCAAACCATTTCAAAACACCCTCTTCTGCTCTCTCAACCACGCTCTTTTTATTTCCACACATCTCTCTCACCCTTACGTTACTTACTCGATCAAACCACCTCACACCACACATTGTCCTCAGGACATCTCATTTCCAGCACATCCATCCTCCTGCGCACAACTCTATCCATAGCCCACGCCTCGCAACCATACAACATTGTTGGAACCACTATTCCTTCAAACATACCCATTTTTGCTTTCCGAGATAATGTTCTCGACTTCCACACATTCTTCAAGGCTCCTAGAATTTTCGCCCCCTCCCCCACCCTATGGTCCACTTCTGCTTCCATGGTTCCATCTGCTGCCAGATCCACTCCCAGATATCTAAAACACTTCACTTCCTCCAGTTTTTCTCCATTCAAACTCACCTCCCAATTTACTTGACCCTCAACCCTACTGTACCTAATAACCTTGCTCTTATTCACATTTACTCTTAACTTTCTTCTTCCACACACTTTATCAAACTCCGTCACCAGCTTCTGCAGTTTCTCACATGAATCAGCCACCAGCGCTGTATCATCAGCGAACAACAACTGACTCACTTCCCAAGCTCTCTCATCCCCAACAGACTTCATACTTGCCCCTCTTTCCAAAACTCTTGCCTTTACCTCCCTAACAACCCCATCCATAAACAAATTAAACAACCATGGAGACATCACACACCCCTGCCGCAAACCTACATTCACTGAGAACCAATCACTTTCCTCTCTTCCTACACGTACACATGCCTTACATCCTCGATAAAAACTTTTCACTGCTTCTAACAACTTGCCTCCCACACCATATATTCTTAATACCTTCCACAGAGCATCTCTATCAACTCTATCATATGCCTTCTCCAGATCCATAAATGCTACATACAAATCCATTTGCTTTTCTAAGTATTTCTCACATATATATATATATGTATATATATATATACTCACACAGACATATACGTATATACACATGTACATAATTCATACTGGCTGCCTTTATTCATTCCCATCGCCACCTCACCACTCATGGAATAACATCCCTCTCCCCCCTCATGTGTGCGAGGTAGCGCTAGGAAAAGACAACAAAGGCCCCATTCGTTCACACTCAGTCTCTAGCTGTCATGTAATAATGCACCGAAACCACAGCTCCCTTTCCACATCCAGGCCCCACAGAACTTTCCATGGTTTACCCCAGACGCTTCACGTGCCCTGGTTCAATCCATTGACAGCACGTTGACCCCGGTATACCACATCGTTCCAATTTACTCTATTCCTTGCACGCCTTTCACTCTCCTGCATGTTCAGGCCCCGATCACTCAAAATCTTTTTCACTCCATCTTTCCACCCCCAATTTGGTCTCCCACTTCTCCCCATTCCCTCCACCTCTGACACATATATCCTCTTGGTCAATCTTTCCTCACTCATTCTCTCCATGTGACCAAACCATTTCAAAACACCCTCTTCTGCTCTCTCAACCACACTCTTTTTATTACCACACATCTCTCTTACCCTATTATTACTTACTCGATCAAACCACCTCACACCACATATTGTCCTCAAACATCTTATTTCCAGAACATCCACCCTCCTGCGCACAACTCTATCCATAGCCCACGCCTTGCAACCATACAACAATGTTGGAACCACTATTCCTTCAAACACTCATTTTTGCTTTCTGAGATAATGTTCTCGACTTCCACACATTCTTCAAGGCTCCCAGAATTTTCGCCCCCTCCCCCACCCTATGATTCACTTCCGCTTACATGGTTCCATCCGCTGCCAAATCCACTCCCAGATATCTAAAACACTTCACTTCCTCCAGTTTTTCTCTATTCAAACTTACCTCCCAGTTGATTTGACCCTCAACCCTACTGTACCTAATAACCTTGCTCTTATTCACATTTACTCTCAACTTTCCTCTTTCACACGCCTTACCAAACTCAGTCACCAGCTTCTGCAGTTTCTCACATGAATCAGCCACCAGCGCTGTATCATCAGCAAACAACAACTGACTCACTTCCCAAGCTCTCTCACCCACAACAGTCTGCATACTTGCCCCTCTTTCCAAAACTCTTGCATTCACCTCCCTAACAACCCCATCCATAAACAAATTAAACAACCAAGGAGACATCACACACCCCTGCCGCAAACCTACATTCACTGAGAACCAATCACTTTCCTCTCTTCCTACACATACACATGCCTTACATCCTCGATAAAAACTTTTCACTGCTTCTAACAACTTGCCTCCCACACCATATATTCTTAATACCTTCCACAGAGCATCTCTATCAACTCTATCATATGCCTTCTCCAGATCCATAAATGCTACATACAAATCCATTTGCTTTTCTAAGTATTTCTCACATACATTCTTCAAAGCAAACACCAATATATATGTATATATATATTTATTTGCTTTGTCGCTGTCTCCCATGTTAGCGAGGTATCGCAAGGAAACAGACAAACTAATGGCCCAACCCACCCACATACACATGTATGTACAATGTCGGCGGAAAGAAATGACACCTACAATGAAAACAAACACCAAATATGGGAAATAGGGAAATGGGGGGAAAAAATGACCAATTAGGGTATTTTTATTCATCCTAATACTTCGTGATGTCTCCTCTGAGCTTCCTAACTTCTTCAAGACGGTCTGGCATGCTCCTGGCCAAGGATCTGAAGTTTTCTTTGCCACTATTTTTCCACACCTTGGTGATCGCCTCTTTAAGGCATGGGACGGATGTCGTCTGGATAAGGGATAACTCATGCTGGCTGTGTGCCCAGGCATTCTCAATCGGTTAAGATCTGGGGAATTTCCTGGCCACTCAAGCACTTCGATGTTTGTGTCCTCCAGCCACTTTTTGACGAGGTCTGAGCCATGACAAGGGGCCCCGTCATGCATAAACACGCTTTCAGGCCGATGAAGGTCATAGAAATGGTGCATGTGATCCTTCAGCATATCCAAATAATTTGCAGCACGGATTGTCTCGTTTTTAGGAAGAAAAAATAAGTCCCCAGCGAGGTCTGAGCCATGACAAGGGGCCCTGTCATGCATAAACACGCCTTTGGGCCGATGAAGGTCATAGAAATGGTGCATGTGATTCTTCAGCACATCCAAATAATTTGCAGCATGGATTGTCTCTTTTATAGGGAGAAAAAATAAGTCCCCAGCTCCGTTGGTGCCACTGAAAATTCCCCAAACCATCACTGAAGGAGGGTGTTTGACGACTTTTGTGGTGTATCTAGGATGGTAGCGGTTGGAGTTTGGGCTTCGGCTGCAGCGCTTAACACAAACACGTAAAGTCTTGAAGGTCGATTCATTGGAGAAACAGGTCTGCATCCATTTCTCTGGGGTCCAGTCTTGGTATCTTCGTGCAAATTGAAGTCTACGGCGCTTCATGCCGGCTGTTACAAGTGGCTTCACTGCTGCGTGTCGTGACGGGAGGTGGAGGTGACGCTGCAAGTGTTCACGAATGGTGTGGGTAGCAACGTTTCCTAGAAGCTCAGGGTACATTTTCTTGAGTTCTGTGGACTTAATAAACTGGTTTTTCAACACTTCACGCAGTAGGATATTGTCTGTCTTCTGAGAGGTTTTTCTTGGCCTCCCACAGCGTGGTTTAGGGGCCGGAACCTGGTTGGGAGCAAGCGCCCTGCCGGCAGCAAGAAGCCTCTAGACGGTCGACCGAGAACGTCCAAATTGGGCACAAATATCTTTAATAGAGACGTTTTCCTCCTTCAAAGCAAGGATATGGGACCTCTCCTAATTCGACATCATGGTTCGACCCATATTTACTGATGTGGGGCACTATGGGGGCATGGAATGGCGTTGGGCGGTATCTGGGAGGTGGCACAGGTAGGAGTGCTAAAATGATATGTGCACACGTCGCAGAGTTTTTATGTCTTTTTTGAGGCGTATTTTCCATTGCGTTTCAATGGGAGGTGTCATTTCTTTCCGCCGACACTGTACATACATGTCCACACACGCAAATATACATACCTATACATCTCAACGTATACATATATATACACACAGACATATGCATATACACACATGTACATAATTCATACTGGCTGCCTTTATTCATTCCTATCGGCACCCCACCACACATGAAATAAAAACCCCCTCCCCCCTCATGTGTGCGAGGTAGCGCTAGGAAAAGACAACAAAGGCCCCATTCGTTCACACTCAATCTCAAGCTGTCATGTAATAATGCACTGAAACCACAGCTCCCTTTCCACATCCAGGCCCCACAGAACGGTCCATGGTTTACCCCAGACACTTCACATGCCCTGGTTCAATTCATTGAGAGCACATTGACCCCGGTATACCACATCGTTCCAAGTCACACTATTCCTTGCACGCCTTTCACCCTCCTGCATGTTCAGGCCCCGAGCACTCAAAATCTTTTTCAGTCCATCTTTCCACCTCCAATTTGGTCTCCCACTTCTCCTCATTCCCTCCACCTCTGATCCCTCCACCTCTGACATATATATCCTGTTGATCAATCTTTCCTCACTCATTCTCTCCATGTGACCAAACCATTTCAAAACACCCTCTTCTGCTCTCTCAACCACACTCTTTATATTACCACACTCTCTCTTACCCTATTATTACTTACCCGATCAAACCACCTCACACCACATATTGTCCTCAAACATCTCATTTCCAGCACCTCCACCCTCCTCTGCACAACTCTATCTATAGCCCATGCCTCGCAACCATATAACATTGTTGGAACCACTATTCCTTCAAATGTACCTATTTTTGCTTTCTGAAATAATGTTCTCGACCTCCACACATACTTCAATGCTCCCAGAATTTTTGCCCCCTCCCCTACCCTATGATTCACTTCCGCTTCCATGGTTCCATCCGCTGCCAAATCCACTCCCAGATATCTAAAACACTTCACTTCCTCCAGTTTTTCTCCATTCAAACTTACCTCCCAATTGACTTGTCCCTCAACCCTACTGTACCTAATAACCTCGCTCTTATTCACATTTACTCTCGGCTTTCTTTTTTCACATGCTTTACCAAACTCAGTCACTAGCTTCTACAGTTTCTCACACAAATGAGCCACCAGCACTGTATCATCAGCGGACAACAACTGACTCACTTCCCAAGCTCTCTCATCCACAACAGATTGCATACTTGCCCCTCTTTCCAAAACTCCTGCATTCACCTCCCTAACAACCCCATCCATAAACAAATTAAACAACCATGGAGACATCACACACCCCTGTCGCAAACCTATATTCACTGAGAACTAATCACTTTCCTCTCTTCCTACACGTACACTTGCCTTACATCCTTGATAAAAACTTTTCACTGCTTCTAACAACTTGCCTCCCACACCATATATTCTTCATACCTTCCACAGAGCATCTCTGTCATATGCCTTCTCCAGATCCATAAATGCTACATACAAATCCATTTGCTTTTCTAAGTATTTCTCACATACATTCTTCAAAGCAAACACCTGATCCACACATCCTCTACCACTTCTGAAACCACACTGCTCTTCCCCAATCTGATGCTCTGTAAATGCCTTCACCCTCTCAATCAATACCCTCCCATATAATTTACCAGGAATACTCAACAAACTTATACCTCTGTAATTTGAGCACTCTTTTTATCCCCTTTGGCTTTGTACAATGGCACTATATTTTTATATTTATTATACTTTGTTGCTGTCTCCCGCGTTAGCATGGAAGCGCGAGGAAACAGACAAAAGAATGGCCCAACCTCCCACATACACGCCCACACACGCACATATACATACCACTACATTTCAACTTATACATACATATACATACACAGACATATACATATATACACATGTACATAATTCGTACTTGCTGCCTTTATCCATTCCTTTTGTCACCCTGCCACACATGAAATGACAACCCCTCTCCCCCTGCATGCACGCAAGGTAGCGCTAGGAAAAGACAACTAAGGCCACATTCGTTCACGCTTAGTCTCAATCTGTCGTGTATAATGCACTGAATCCACAGCTTCCTTTCCACATCCAGGCCCCTCAAAACTATCCATGGTTTACCCCAGACACTTCACATTCCCTGGTTCAATCTATTGACAGCACGTTAACCCTGGTATACCACATCGTTCCAATTCACTCTATTCCTTGCACGCCTTTCACCATCCTGCATGTTCAGGCCCCGATTGCTCAAAATCTTTTTCACTCCATCTTTCCACCTCCAGTTGGTCTCCCACTTCTCATTCCCTCCACCTCTGACACATATATCCTTTTTGTCAATCTTTCCTCACTCATTCTCTCCATGTGATCACACACACACTCACATATATATTATGCTGGTTGCCGTTTCCCGTGTTAATGAGTTAGTGTCAAGAGTGGAAGAATAAAGGCTGCTTTGATGTCATCCATTCTTTAGTTGTGATGTGTCCTCTGTGTTTGTGTATCTAGGTTGAAGATTTCTCAAGCGATTCATTGAATATGCCTGCTGATTCAACATTTATCAGTTCTTACTGGTATTTTCAGCTTCTCGTATACTGCTCATGTGGATTACCTCATCATGAGCTTTGCAAAGTTCATGGTGGGTAGAACCAGACGCAGATGAAAATCAGTGGTGATGTTTTTCTATGGTATAGAGGAACACAGTGTTTTGCAACTCCTGTCACATTTTCAAGTGTAAGGAAATTACAACTTGGTCTATATTTATATGCAGAAGTCAAGGATTAGGAGAAAAATTATAGATCAGTGTGACATGAATGTGGTAGGTGGACACTCCCATGTTTAACCAATGAAAACTCACCACCTCAGTTCCCTGTTACATGATGTCATCAGTTCTTTGTCCGCTCTTAGTGGGACAGATCAGAAATAGGGAATGCTCTCCTAGTGAATATTCAATAGGGAAACAGAGTTTTTGTCTGCAAATACTTAAATCTGTGAATTGTAAACCTGGAAACAGTGAGATCCAGATATGTTCTACTTTACTTCACACCATGAGCATATCACAGAGAATTGTCTGAACAAAGAAAATGCTTTGTCAGATAGAAGCAGGAAAATGCTCCCCTTCACAGAGATTGGATCATGTACACCATGGCATAGGCTTTGCTTACCCAGCTCACAGACTATCCTTGTTTCTGTAGCAGTCTCTGTAGCAGCAAAGCTTTTGTTCTCCATCGAATATGACATATCAAATTGTCTAACGAGAAGGCAATATTTTGTACAGTGTAACCGTCATTACCATGTAGCATAGGGTTGATATTACCTGAACATGCTAGAACATGAAAGGGTTGATGAGTATCAGATTGAATGTAATGTTATAGGAAAATCCCAACCAAATAAGAATTAGTGAATTGTTATTAGTACCAATTGATAAAATAGTTGTGCAAGTGTAAGATTCAGAGTATTATAGCATCAAACAGAAAATGATATGATCAGTGACTTCATTAAATAAAAAGGAATTTGACATGCTAATGTTGCTTAAATTTTTAGGATTGGCCATAGTGGTCCCCCATCTCCTGGAGGAAATGTGAGACGAGCTCCTCCTCCAGCTGCATCGCGAGCACCACCTCCAGTACCTAGTGGTGGACGTCCTGCTCCAGCCATTCCTTCTCGCCCAACTCCAGCCCCACCAGGTCGCCAGGGTAATTCAGGGGCACTACCACCACCCCTCATTCCATCGTAAGTATCAGTCTTGTGGCTTTCAAGCTGTACTTATGGTTTTAATGCATAGACTGTTCCCTGGTTTTTTGTTCAGTACTTTGTTTAAATTTTGTCTTGTTCCTTTTACTTGTATCTGTGTTTTCAGTATTGGTTCTTTGAATAAGTTTAGATGGATGGATGTCTGAAGAGCCATATGTAAATTATGTTCTCAGAGTTAGTTGTTTGTGAAACATCTGGGATTCACTCGAAAAAGGTCGTACACCATGTGAACATTTACAGATAGAGCTAAAACAGTAAGTTATTTGTTTACCATCATTCATTTATATAAGGATGATTTGATTGTCTTTTTAGATTCACATGTTAATGAAATGTCATTTCTTTATGTTTTTGCTTTTTTTTATTTTTCTTCATAGACTTAGTAACAAGAAAATCAAAATGAAGTAAGCTAATCAACCTTGATTGTTTTAAGAATATTGTTTTCTTTAATGATATACAGAATTCTTGGCCATAACTGTATCAATGTGAGCATTTTGTTGAGGTGCAATTGGATTTATTTTTTCCATGAATCAAATGTTCTTTGTTTCAGTTTTGTGTACACCATTGGTGTACATACCACTTAGTCTTAGCCATATGTAGTTTGATTTATCCTGAAAATTATTCTGACTACATCCTCTTTCTGGAAATCCATATACTGAAATGACATTTGATATACTTAATGATGATATCAAGACATAAGTTGGTGAGCAAACTTGTCAGAATTGAGATATGTGTGTTATCTGAGTTTTACTTTGAATTGTTAAGATATTTTGTACATTTCCTTTTGTTTGAATACAGATGACATGTTTGAATGTCTGATGTTCATGGTGGTGGGAGAGGGGATTAGTTGGTATGAAAAAAAGTGACATGGAGAGCAATAAATAAACTAGAAAATTCACTTGTTGTAATCAGTGCACTGCCTTAGTAGAGGTATGTTTCTGAAGTTTGCTTTTCAAAACTGACAAGGCTTATAACGTATTCCTGTGTAAAGGTACTTGCCTTCCTTGTAATTAATTCTTTAAACATCTTTTTCAATTGGCATTAATTTGAAAATCATGTTTTGGTGATCCCCATAAATTTCCCTCTGCTAGAAGGTTAAAAAGAATTTGTTGAGATTGGTAAGGCTTTCTTTGTTTCATGTTGATATCACCAAGCTGATAGCATCCTGATTTGTTACATTATTAGTAAGTGAAAGATATATTGATTTATGAATTAATGATTATCAATAGGGACAGCCATATAAACATGATAAACAAAATGCTTTCCAGCTTTAACGATTTTACTCTCTTTTGTTTAAGTAGTATTACCTATTGGTGAAAAAACAGTCTTGGTTTTGGTTGTAAAAATCCTTTCCAGTGACGTTGGGCTCATATTAATTCATTTTGAATTACATAACAAAGTATGAGTATTATCGTCATATCTTCCATTAACAGCGCATCAAGACAATAAATATCTTTTTTGAGAAGCTGTGAATGTTTCATAGTTATTATTATTAACTTTTCTCTTTCTCTTTAGCTCTTGTGCTTCCTTCCTTGTACCCTCATCCACTTTGTCCTTTCCTGTGTGTACTGGTATGTTTGCTGGTGCCGTAGTTCCAATACTGTTTTATGGATGTGAGCTGTGAGTCATGAATGTGCAAGGAAGAAGATGGATTTGTAAGAAATGACTGAGGACGATTTGTGATGAGATGGATTGTGTCAGAAATTGCTATGAAGTAGAGTTGTGGTTGTATGTGCAATTTGATTTAGAGAGCTAACCAGGGAGTGTTAAAATAGTTTAGACATATACGAAAAGGGAAAAGGCTGGCTGAAGAAAGTCTACCTAAGACGATCACCATGGTTTGAGTTGAAAGGGAGGGAGGAAAGTGGAGGGTAACACCAAGAAGGAGAGGGAAAGATGAATTGAACAAGCTTTTAGGGTATTGAGGCTTGAATGTTCAGATGGGTGAGAGGTAAGAATTTTGAATTAGATCAGTGTGGTTCATGGAGGGGATGTGCTGTAAATGGGCTGAATCAGGGTATATAAAGTGGTTAAGATAAAGTTTAAGTGATCTATGGGGTTTGGCTCAGCATGGAAGGCTCATTTATTAGTACAGTATACAAGACATAATGGATGTGTGCAAGTGAAGCCAGTTTTATGTTCTTGACATGTATCTATAGTAGGAAAAGCAGTTAGGCCTAAAGCATTTACAGTTCTGCCTTTATGTTTTGCATCACAGGGACCAAGAAATCATACTCATCTTGGTTATATTTCAGTTCAGTGGTTTTCCATGTAAATGCAGGCTTATGGACTAGAGGCCCCTATTAACACATGAAATACTGCCCTTAAGGTTTTGTTAACCATAAGAAAAAAATCTTAACTATATCAGTATACGATATGTAGATGTAAAAAAATTTTCATCTATTTTTTTTAAACTATTTGATAGAATTGATGAAGGATTTTGAGAAATGCCCATTGGTCTGGCATCACACTGGTATCCCTGCTTTTTGATATTGCAATATATCGATTGTTAGTGACATTTCTCATTTGCCATGATAGATGTTATGCTGATTCATATTTTGATGGAAATAACTATGAAATGGGGCTGCCTTGATTATCAGGGCATTTGTCTCTCATTCGTACTTACCAACCCTTCTAAAATAACAGGAGTCTTAATGATTATTTTAAAACCCATCAGACCCATGCAGGTAGTTACATTTTTTACCTTGTGTATATGCTGTCATATGTTCAGAAAAAGGAGAAAATTAGTGGTAGAGTTGGAATTACCATGTATCACACAAATTCTTATGATCAACTGGTTCAAAACATTCAGATTGTAAGAGGTGAATAAAGTGTTAAATTCATTAGTAATTACATAATGGATAAATTGATAATTCTCTACATACTCAGAAAAATTTAGAAGATAGGTGCAATAAGATTGAAGTCCTCATTCCTCCCACTGGTACTGATACTTTCTGTTTGGAATCATTCAACATTTAAGTTATGAAATTATGTGGTAAATTGCATTTTTCTTGTATTTTTTCTACATATTTCTCTTCAAAAGATTCTTACCTAAAGCATGAAGTGATACTCATGTAGCTAAATGTGGGCGGCACATAGAATATTCTAGATGAATGAAGTAGGATGTCACTATAAATCACTGATTATTTTTTGGTTTGGAAGATCATGTAGTAGATAAGGAAGAAAGGGGAAAGAAAGTAGAAATGATTATTTAAAGATAACTGGGAGTTATAGAATTGCCAAATGCAATTTTGGTGATAAAAGAATGGTTGAAAATAGATTATTATGATGAAATAAGGGACAGCCCCATGTGGTTACATTTGACTTAGAGTGATGTATCTTCGAGGAACTTAGGCAAGCTTAGAAACTTAAAAGACATGGAGGAAATCAACAGAGTATTCATCAGTTGTGATAAAGGAAGAGCACTTGCCTAACTATGAGTACAGTACTTGCAATGAGATTTAGCCAAAATGGTAGAGCCAGCATGAAGCGCTTACTGCACATCTTGCTTGATGGATAAGACTATTCTCAGTTGCCACCTGCATTACATGGTTATCAGTTCTTTGTTCATTTAGGACTGATTTCAAAAATATTTCAAGTGTTCTTTTAATGTTCTGTAGTTTCATAATTCTCATGGCAGTCCCTGGAATAATTATCTAGCTTCTTGGTTGGGCTGTCATATATTTTTATCTGATTTATTGTGGTAATGTTCCATGTTACTCTTGAAGACTTGACAACTCTGTATATTCCCTGTTGAGAGGATCCCAGGTAAGCTAGTGACCTCTTCAGCCAAAAACATTCATCTTATATTCAGTGAATGATACATAAATTGTATATTTCATGTAAATTTTCTTCCTTTCTACTTAGAAGATTCTTACCTAATGCAAAAAATAATAACTTTCCACATATTCAGAAAAATATTGAAAATACCTCAATGATTTTTTAGCCCATGGTCACCATCAGCTGAAAACATTATAACCGACGAATGGTACAGTTGATTATATTTTTCATGTATGTTCACTAGAGAGAGCAGAAGAGGGTGTGTTGAAATGTTTTGGTCACATGGAGAGAATGAGTGTGGAAAGATTGACAAAGAGGATATATGTGTCAGGTGGAGGGAATGAGGAGAAGTGGGAGACCAAATTGGAGGTGGAAGGATGGAGTGAAAAAGATTTTGAGTGATTAGGGCCTGAACATACAGGAGGGTGAAAGGCATGCAAGGAATAGAGTGAATTGTGTGTTATACTGGGGTCGACGTGCTGTCAGTGGATTGAACCAGGGCATGTGAAGCATCTGGGGTAAACCATGGAAAGTTTTATGTGGAAAGGGAGCTGTGGTTTGGGTGCATTACACATGACAGCTAGAGAATGAGTGTGAACAAATGTGCCCTTTTTTGTCTTTCCCTAACGCTACCTCGTGCGCACGTGGGGAGAGAGGGGGTGCCATTTCATATGTGGCAGGGTGGCAACAGGAATGGATGGAGGCGGCAAGTATGAATGCGTACATGTGTATATATGTATATGTATGTCTGCATTGAAATGTATAGGTATGTATATATGTGTGTGTGGGTGTTTATGTATATACATGTATATGTGGGTGGGTTGGGCCATTCTTTCGTCTGTTTCCTTGTGCTACCTCGCTGATGCGGGAGACAGCGACAAAGTATAATGAAAAAGAAAATGTGTACTAGACGGTTCTCTTCAGTAGGTTCGTACATAATGCATGAAATGATGATTATCTACTTATTCAGGAACATTTGGGAGAAAATATATGAAAGCATGCAGATTCTTACCAATTTTGTGACTATCTTCCACTCAAAACATGGAACTTATTGTTGGTGAATGATATGGCATTTTATACTTTTCGCACATTTTCCATGCATTTCTTTCCACTATGTTCTTTCCTAACTCATGACTACATAATGATATCCATATTCAGGAAAATAATAATGAAAGTGGTTGTACAAATGAAAATGCAACATAGAACGTAAAGATTTGCAATCCCAGGGAATGATAAGGGTGGGGGAGGGGGCGAAAATTCTGGGAGCCTTGAAGAATGTGTGGAAGTCGAGAACATTATCTCGGAAAGCAAAAATGGGTATGTTTGAAGGAATAGTGGTTCCAACAATGTTGTATGGTTGCGAGGCGTGGACTATGGATAGAGTTGTGCGCAGGAGGATGGATGTGCTGGAAATGAGATGTTTGAGGACAATGTGTGGTGTGAGGTGGTTTGATCGAGTAAGTAACGTAAAGGTAAGAGAGATGTGTGGAAATAAAAAGAGCGTGGTTGAGAGAGCAGAAGAGGGTGTTTTGAAATGGTTTGGTCACATGGAGAGAATGAGTGAGGAAAGATTGACCAAGAGGATATATGTGTCGGAGGTGGAGGGAACGAGGAGAAGAGGGAGACCAAATTGGAGGTGGAAAGATGGAGTGAAAAAGATTTTGTGTGATCGGGGCCTGAACATGCAGGAGGGTGAAAGGAGGGCAAGGAATAGAGTGAATTGGAGCGATGTGGTATACCGGGGTTGACGTGCTGTCAGTGGATTGAATCAAGGCATGTGAAGCGTCTGGGGTAAACCATGGAAAGCTGTGTAGGTATGTATATTTGCGTGTGTGGACGTATGTATATACATGTGTATGGGGGTGGGTTGGGCCGTTTCTTTCGTCTGTTTCCTTGCGCTACCTCGCAAACGCGGGAGACAGCGACAAAGCAAAAAAAAAAAAAAAAAAAAAAAATTTGTTACTGGTATTCCTTTTCAGTAGGTACTTGTATTCTGCATGAATTAATACAGGTGACCCCATCAGAACAACTATTCACAGAGTGATGTTTCATGGTAGTGACATTTGAAAATCAGGATACAAATTTGTGGAATGACACTGAGTGACAGATTTGAAGGAAGTTCATTTTTTTTTTGCAGTTTTCAAATGATAATGAAATATTTAGATGTAAGATTTTTCTGTTATAATACCTTTAATAATGATATCAAAGCAAAGTAACATTAGACACATCATATTCCAGCTACTGATAGTCACCTTATATGGAGCACCAAGTTTTCATATTCTTGATTTGCCATATAAGTGAGACCTACCTAAATTGAAAACATTAAGCTAGGTAATATAATGGCCAAATATATTAGGAAACAAATATCACTTAATAAAATGGATAAATTTACTTTGGAAGGCTTTACAAACCATTTACCCCACCCTCATTTGACTCCTGCACCATGTACCTTAACCCTACATCACCAGCATTCTCAGTAAGAAGCATTAGATTTTGTCTGGTTTTTCAGTGACATGGTAAGTGTTGCTGAATTATAGAGGTATAATTTACATCGTGATAGAATGTGGTATATTGATGGTAAGCTGTTTCAAGTTTAGTTCATACATAAAAATTAGATTGGGTAATTTTTTTTTCCCTGGAATTGTCTTATGGAGCCTTCCTGCCTCAGGAGTCATCTGTCCTTATGAGGCTTCTGCAGCACTCAGGAATGTCTACATCCATCAGTCTTGACCATAGGTCATAAAGTGTTGTGATCTGTATGCATCTATGCGGAGAGAGTGGAGGGCAGTTGAATTGTAATCGCTCAGTGTTTCCTTTATGGTAGTTGCACCATGTGAAGGATCATAAGTTATGTGCAAACAGTTTTTGTGGTGTTATAATGATGGGTGATGTCTGGAGTGGAATTGAGAGAGTGAGACTTGATGTTTGTCTAGGGAGAGTGGACTCTGATGGGTGTATGTCTGGTGGACTGAAGTTTGAGTTGAAGGTCAGGTGTTTTGTGCTTGTTGTGTTTTTTTCAGTGTTCTGTTTGTTTAGGTTGGGGAATCTGTGAGTAGAGCTTAATGAAGTGTGAGGCAGAGGTAAGCTGGTTAGTTACAGAGTGGTTTGGGTTTATGAGGTCCAGTGCTGTTGCATAGACTTGTTTGCTGAGCATATTTAGGTTGGACTGGATTGGGAGGATCTTTGTTTCATTGTGAAAGTGTTTAGTGTTGGTAGTAGATTTGCAGCCAGTGATTGTTCTAAGCACACAGTTGTATGTGGTTTGCAACTTTTGTTATTTGCTTTTGAGATGGTGGAAGACCAGGCAGATGAGGCATGATTTCAAGTGGAGAAGATAAATTGTGTGTATGAGATGTTCAGGGAATCTTTTCATGTCCAAATTTGATATCAGTTTGTGTTTTGAGGGCATTTACTCTTGTGTGTTCCTTTTTTATTGATGTTGCTGTTGTGGGGAATGAATGTTGTGTGTTTTTTATAAGTTGTCTAGAGTGGTTTGTCTTATGTTCAGTGGGGGAGACTGTTCATTCATTGTCGCTGGAGGATGTGAGCTGGATTCATGTCTGTCTCAGGTTAAAAGAGTGATTGAAGACTTTTGTGAAGATGCAGACAATCTGTTCTGGGTGGGCCATTATTCCAGTTGGGTAATGCAGAGCTGCATATATGATGGTGCTATGATGTCAGGTTGTTTTGATGAGATTGTGAGGTTGTTTGCCTTTGAAAGGACCTTCATTTTAATGTTTACCTCAGGTAATAGGAGGTCATGTAGGAAGAGATTAAAGAGAATTTGAGAGAAAACTGCAAAGTCCGCCAAGGTTTTTAAGTGTTTAAGGTGAAAGCGTTTTTAGTGACTGGCATGATGGCCAACTATTAAGTTGGCCTGCCACCATTTTTCATTGTTGTAGAGGGAAGTGTCATTTTTTGTGTGTGAGGATGTGCTGGGGACAGTATCATGTGCTTTTGTGATTTGTATTGCTTCTAACACTACGTGGGAGGGTGGATGTGGTTGGTTGAATTCATCTAGGATATGTGTGAGCCCAGTCTGTACTGTTGTGGTAGAGTGTTTGATTTTACAGCCATCTTTTATAGGTGAGAACAGGATGTTTTGTTTGATCTTGCTCAGGATTTTTTTTCTCAGAGTTTGGATACTGAGGTTAGAAGTAATATGAGCAGTAGGAGGAGTGGGACTTTGGTGGTTTGGAGGGTTTTAGTGTTTGTTTTATGTTGGTAAGTTTCCACATGTTAAGAATTTTGCAAGAGTAGTTGAGGATACATATGTTAGCTTATAGATTGCAAATGGACCATAGAGTTTTATGTGAAATTTCAATTTGTTGTTAGGGACTGTAGCAGAAGAGTTTTAAGTATATAATTTCATTGATTTTGTATCAGTGAAAGTGAAGGATGTGTGGACAGTTGTTCCTGGAAGGATTTTGTGTATTCTTTTTCATGTTAGGTCAGGTTAGGTTAGGTTAGGTATTCTTTTTCTGTAGTTTTTCATGACTCCTGTTTATGGGTGTGTTTGGTGTATGGTTGATTTTTGAGTAATGTTTCATGATTATGTTTGTGTGTTCTTTGGGAAAGGGAATTTGATTTGAATGTGTTAAGAGTGCTTCATGATTTTGGGGTGGACCAATGCGATAAGAGTGGGTTTCCTTTAATTAGTGGCAAAGGGGGTTGGTATGGGTCTTGTGATTGGTTGTGTTGAAGAAGGATTGCCAGTTTTCAGTTTCTCTTTCAGCTATTAGGTTATTTAGAGTGGATATGTTGTCTGATTTATGTTGATGATGAGAGTTTGTGTCTGAGCTGGTTTCTCTGCTTTATGAGTGTGTAACTTTTGGGGAGAATTTTGGTTTATATTTTTTCTGGCTTGATTGGAGATGCTGATAAAGTGTGAGACTGCATGATCTAGGGATGAAAAGTCTTCTGCATGGAGCTTTGTTTCTATGTACTGTGTGAAGGCTGACTATTGTGTGTGTGTTTATTACGGGGAGGGTTTCATGGAATTTTATCATCAAGATGGGCAAGTGGTCAAAGGATATTTCATGGTCTAGAATTTACCCCTCCAAATATGTTAGTGGTTTTGATGCACAAGACCGGGTTATAGTGATGGGTGATTTGAATGCAAAGGTGAGTAGTGTGGCAGTTGAGGGAATAATTGATATACATGGGGTGTTCAGTGTTGTAAATGGAAATGGTGAAGAGCTCGTAGATTTATGTGCTGAAAAAGGACTGGTGATTGGGAATACCTGGTTTAAAAAGCGAGATATACATAAGTATACGTATGTAAGTAGGAGAGATGGCCAGAGAGCGTTATTGGATTACGTGTTAATTGACAGGCGCGCGAAAGAGAGACTTTTGGATGTTAATGTGCTGAGAGGTGCAACTGGAGGGATGTCTGATCATTATCTTGTGGAGGCTAAGGTGAAGATTTGTATGGGTTTTCAGAAAAGAAGAGTGAATGTTGGGGTGAAGAGGGTGGTGAGAGTAAGTGAGCTTGGGAAGGAGACTTGTGTGAGGAAGTACCAGGAGAGACTGAGTACAGAATGGAAAAAGGTGAGAACAATGGAAGTAAGGGGAGTGGGGGAAGAATGGGATGTATTTAGGGAATCAGTGATGGATTGTGCAAAAGATGCTTATGGCATGAGAAGCGAGGGAGGTGGGTTGATTAGAAAGGGTAGTGAGTGGTGGGATGAAGAAGTAAGATTATTAGTGAAAGAGAAGAGAGAGGCATTTGGACGATTTTTGCAGGGAAAAAATGCAATTGAGTGGGAGATGTATAAAAGAAAGACAGGAGGTCAAGAGAAAGGTGCAAGAGGTGAAAAAGAGGGCAAATGAGAGTTGGGGTGAGAGAGTATCATTAAATTTTAGGGAGAATAAAAAGATGTTCTGGAAGGAGGTAAATAAAGTGCGTAAGACAAGGGAGCAAATGGGAACTTCAGTGAAGGGCGCTAATGGAGAGGTGATAACAAGTAATGGTGATGTGAGAAAGAGATGGAGTGAGTATTTTGAAGGTTTGTTGAATGTGTTTGATGATATAGTGGCAGATATAGGGTGTTTTGGTCAAGGTGGTGTGCAAAGTGAGAGGGTTAGGGAAAATGATTCGGTAAACAGAGAAGAGGTAGATGAAAGCCGGCAAGGCAGCAGGTTTGGATGGTATTGCAGTAGAATCTATTAAAAAAGGGGGTGACTGTATTGTTGACTGGTTGGTAAGGTTATTTAATGTATGTATGACTCATGGTGAGGTGCCTGAGGATTGGCGGAATGCGTGCATAGTGCCATTGTACAAAGGCAAAGGGGATAAGAGTGAGTGCTCAAATTACAGAGGTATAAGTTTGTTGAGTATTCCTGGTATATTATATGGGAGGGTATTGATTGAGAGGGTGAATGCATGTACAGAGCATCAGATTGGGGAAGAGCAGTGTGGTTTCAGAAGTGGTGTGGATCAGGTGTTTGCTTTGAAGAATGTATGTGAGAAATACTTAGAAAAGCAAATGGATTTGTATGTAGCATTTATGGATCTGGAGAAGGCATATGATAGAGTTGATAGAGATGCTCTGTGGAAGGTATTAAGAATATATGGTGTAGGAGGCAAGTTGTTAGAAGCAGTGAAAAGTTTTTATCGAGGATGTAAGGCATGTGTACGTGTAGGAAGAGAGGAAAGTGATTGGTTCTCAATGAATGTAGGTTTGCGGCAGGGGTGTGTGATGTCTCCATGGTTGTTTAATTTGTTTATGGATGAGGTTGTTAGGGCGGTGAATGCAAGAGTTTTGGAAAGAGGGGCAAGTATGAAGTCTGTTGTGGATGAGAGAGCTTGGGAAGTGAGTCAGTTGTTGTTCGCTGATGATACAGCACTGGTGGCTGATTCATGTGAGAAACTGCAGAAGCTGGTGACTGAGTTTGGTAAAGTGTGTGAAAGAAGAAAGTTAAGAGTAAATGTGAATAAGAGCAAGGTTATTAGGTACAGTAGGGTTGAGGGTCAAGTCAATTGGGAGGTAAGTTTGAATGGAGAAAAACTGGAGGAAGTGAAGTGTTTTAGATATCTGGGAGTGGATCTGGCAGCGGATGGAACCATGGAAGCGGAAGTGAATCATAGGGTGGGGGAGGGGGCGAAAATCCTGGGAGCCTTGAAGAATGTGTGGAAGTCGAGAACATTATCTTGGAAAGCAAAAATGGGTATGTTTGAAGGAATAGTGGTTCCAACAATGTTGTATGGTTGCGAGGCGTGGGCTATGGATAGAGTTGTGCGCAGGAGGGTGGATATGCTGGAAATGAGATGTTTGAGGACAATATGTGGTGTGAGGTGGTTTGATCAAGTAAGTAATGTAAGGGTAAGAGAGATGTGTGGAAATAAAAAGAGCGTGGTTGAGAGAGCAGAAGAGGATGTTTTGAAATGGTTTGGGCACATGGAGAAAATGAGTGAGGAAAGATTGACCAAGAGGATATATATGTCGGAGGTGGAGGGAACGAGGAGAAGTGGGAGACCAAATTGGAGGTGGAAAGATGGAGTGAAAAAGATTTTGAGTGATCGGGGCCTGAACATGCAGGAGGGTGAAAGGCAGGCAAGGAATAGAGTGAATTGGATCGATGTGGTATACCGGGGTTGATGTGCTGTCAGTGGATTGAATCAGGGCATTTGAAGCATCTGGGGTAAACCATGGAAAGTTGTGTGGGGCCTGGATGTGGAAAGGGAGCTGTGGTTTCAGGCATTATTGCATGACAGCTAGAGACTGAGTGTGAACGAATGGGGCCTTTGTTGTCTTTTCCTAGCGCTACCTCGCACACATGAGGGGGGAGGGGGATGGTATTCCATGTGTGGCGAGGTGGCGATGGGAATGAATAAAGGCAGACAGTGTGAATTGTGTGCATGGATATATATGTATGTGTCTGTATGTGTATATATATGTGTACATTGAGATGTATAGGTATGTATATTTGCGTGTGTGGATGTGTATGTATATACATGTGTATGGGGGTGGGTTGGGCCATTTCTTTCATCTGTTTCCTTGCGCTACCTCGCAAACGCGGGAGACAGCGACAAAGCAAAATAAATATAAATAAATAAATATAACATGGGTTTCAATTAATGATACAACATTCTGCTGAACAGTAGAATGCCAGGAATGTAACCCCATCATTCTGTAAGGATCTCCTGTAATTACTTTCCTATTCAGAAAAATTCAGAAAATAGCTGAGATAGAGTACATAGCTCATGTTCATAATTGGAAAAAAAAATTCAGGTTGTAATCAATGAGTGGTGTGGTAAATTATATTTTTCAAATATTTTTCCTCAGTTCCCTAAGTAGGTTTTTTCTAAAAGCATGAATCTACAGTTATATAGACAGTAGAATTTAGGAGAAAATAGCCAAAAGAGTTGGAATTTATACTTACTTGTAATAAAGTTTTGCTCAGATAAGTGAATGATAGATTAACTTGTATTTTCATGTACTTTTTCTTCTCATTTCTTTTCAGTAGCTTCATTTCTAACTCGTGAACAAATAATGAGTCGCATATTTGGAAAAGTATAGTAAAATGGATGTAGAAATTGAAGTATGACATAAAACATGAATGCTTGAAATCCCAGTAAGGCTAGTATTGCCTTCATAGAAACAATCTTTTTATACTAAGTGAATCATTAGGTGAAATGTATTTTTCATATATATATTTTTTCTATACACTATCCTCCCATGATTTCTTACCTAATGCAAGGATGAACAATGGTTTAGATATTCACAGAAGGATCAACAAGATTGGGTGGTACAGTACAGTAGATGGAAGACCTAGCGTGACTGGGAATCAAATGAGACAGGGAAGTTAGTGCCAAATGCAAAACTCAAATAACACTTGTCAGATGAAAAATATCTCATTTTTCAAAGTATTTTTTTACACTTTTTACTGAGTTCTTACCCAGCTCTTTATCTGATAATATAGTTATGCACATATCCAGAAATATATGTGAAATTGGTTAGGAGAAGTAGAAGTGCGACAAAACACTTGAACATTTGGGTGCAAGGTAATTACATTCATTACATTCAGCTCATACTCTTTGGATGATATGGTAGATTGTCTTTTCCATATATTTCTTCCTCACAGTTATCTTTAGATTTGTCATACCTAATGCATTAGTAATTACAGGTATTTGCAGAAAATATGAAATATATGAATTAATGCAAATACTCAGGTTTATTATATGCTTTCCACGGACAGGTAGTCATGATAGTGTCTGTGTGATTATTCAAATAGTGGAAGCCTCTTTTTCCCAAACTTTTTGTTTGACAAATGCTCTGCTGTACCATGAAACTTGCCCATCTATACTCTCACAGACGGTGACCTCTCTTTCCATACAGTTCTCAGTGTGCTCAGCACATTCGTCCCCTTACCCATCCACTGGTTTGCATCATCTCCCATGTTTTCATTTGCTGCCATGTCCACTCTTTAGTCTCTTAAAACACTTCTTTTCTTCCATGTTCTCTCTCTTCAAATTTTACTCAAATTAAGCCAGTAGGCTGGAGCATATGAATTTCCATGAAAGGCTGAAAGATCTTGTGCTCAACAGGCTGGAGAGGAAAGAGGTATGATAATATATGCATGGCAACAAATTGAGGGCATTAACAGGAACATTTTTGATTTGAACCATATCAGCAAGAAAGATAAGAGTCATCAGGTTGAGAGTAATTCTTGGGAACATACCAGAGTGGCATCAGACAAAAAATATGCGCCCCACAATGCATTACCAGGAGAGATAAGAAATGTCCATGGAGTTACTGTGAAAGCATTTAAAAGAAGATTGGACACAGAGCTTAAGTCAGTCCTAGATGAGCTATGAGTAGGACACTGCTTGCAAGGCATTGCAGCTGAGAGGAAGTATATAATTCAACAAGGAAGATAGACAGTGAGCATTGTGCAATAGCCTTGCCATTTTGGCAAAATCTTGTAGTGTCTCTCTCTCTCTCTCTCTCTCTCTCTCTCTCTCTCTCTCTCTCTCTCTCTCTCTCTCTCTCTCTCTCTCTCTCTCTCTCTCTCTCTCTCTCTCTCTCTCTCTCTCTCTCTCTCTCTCTCTCTCTCTCTCTCTCTCTCTCTCTCTCTCTCTCTCTCTCTCTCTCTCTCTCTCTCTCTCTCTCTCTCTCTCTCTCTCTCTCTCTCTCTCTCTCTCTCTCTCTCTCTCTCTCTCTCTCTCTCTCTCTCTCTCTCTCTCTCTCTCTCTCTCTCTCTCTCTCTCTCTCTCTCTCTCTCTCTCTCTCTCTCTCTCTCTCTCTCTCTCTCTCTCTCTCTCTCTCTCTCTCTCTCTCTCTCTCTCTCTCTCTCTCTCTCTCTCTCTCTCTCTCTCTCTCTCTCTCTCTCTCTCTCTCTCTCTCTCTCTCTCTCTCTCTCTCTCTCTCTCTCTCTCTCTCTCTCTCTCTCTCTCTCTCTCTCTCTCTCTCTCTCTCTCTCTCTCTCTCTCTCTCTCTCTCTCTCTCTCTCTCTCTCTCTCTCTCTCTCTCTCTCTCTCTCTCTCTCTCTCTCTTTTTTTTTAGGGGGAATCAGCACTACTTTAGCTGTCAGGTTCTCTTCCCTTGGCTGGGTTGCTAGCAAAGTTCAGAGACAGACTTTAATTCACACAAGCACTAGAGAGGTAACACACACTACTCTATATTCTTAACTCAATGCTAACCTTTCCCATTTGCAAAATCGCATAGGTCTCTATCTCTCTCTGATTCATAGATTTATTCACTCATTATTTAATCCTGAAGTAAAGCATGAGTTACTGGTTGTAGTTTTTGCATTTACTAATAGTCCAAGTCACTAACACCTATCTGGCATGATGCTGCTGCCCCTTTTTGTTTGTAGCCGCCGTTGATAGCCTCCTCCATCCCTCACCTCCAGCCGACCGGGAGGTGGAAGTGTGACAACCCAACCCCCTCTTCTCCAGCGTGCGCAGCAAGCGGCCACCAATGCTGCTGTAAGTGCTGCAATCAACGCTGCCACCAACGAAATCGCCGCAAACTTTGCTTTCAAGAAGTAGTTATTTGTACGTAAAGATACTGGAATTTGCATGATTTATTGTTCTTTTTTTGTTTGTTCAAGGAAGTGCTCAGAAAAGGAAAGATATAATTGCCCTTTGAAAATCTAATTTCTTGAAAGAGTATAAAAGGTATGTTACTTGTATAAATAGCCTTAGAGGAAACAGGAAGCCTTTTTAATCGGTAAAATTCTGCCTCTGTGTAACTGCTGTAATGCAAGTGGCTGTGGCAGTGATATATTTAATTATACTCATTTATATAGAGTTGCTTTATCTAAGTTATAATATATGACATGAATTCGTATGATATTATCTCTACAAAAGTATTTGTGATATGACATATGATTCATAATTATCTTTTTACTAAAATCCTTTTACATTAGTGTTTGTATTTATATTTTGGAAGAAGTTGCTTCTTGTAAAAAGGTGTTGAACAGTGATGATTAATGTGCTCTCAGGTTTTACATTTAAAATATTCTTTCTTGTAGGATGTCACAAGTTGGAGATAATGTTTTTGAAGCTTATATGTTTTAATTGTTGATTATAAAGTTTTCAGCATTGTTAGGACTGTCACTTATGTTAACCAGCCTGTTTGCACACCCACTTGCCTGTGGGTATCTCTCTCATAGCCACTGGTGGAAGCCGGGATTCCTCTATTTATTTTTTTGTCATTTATTAGCTCAGCTGGCTGAACAGTCACCATAGTATGGCCCCTTGTCCATCCATCCGTTGTCCGTCCGTCAGCTTTCAGCAACTTCTCAGATCATTTTAAACCTTCCTCTGAGTGTACCATGTCTGTTTCACAAGGCTTTTTCTGAAATCCCAGTGTGATTTTTTTTTTTTTACCCTATTCAGTTATTTGTATAAAAATGTGCCCATCAGCCAGCTGAGCTTGTAGCAATCACTTTCTGTTTTCTGTTCATCTTATACACTCGTTTTGATTCATATTTGATATATATATATATATATATGTATATATATATATATATATATATATATATATATATATATATATATATATATATATGTATATGTATATATATATATATATTCCTATGAGCCCACGGGGAAAACGAAGCATGATAAGCTCCCAAGTGCACTTTTGTGTAATAATCACAAGATCAGGGGAGACACGAGAAATATAACAGTCAGTTGATATTCAATGAAGAGACATAGTTAGGATGCCATTTGGTAAACGTGATTGTCCAAGACAGACAACGAGTGTATCATAAACTTATTTGGTAGACAAGAAGGTGAATTGTGTACAAATTTTATCAACAATAAGTTATCCAATTTGTATAGACCTTTACTAATATTAAGATTATAATTCTTTTTGTGTTTGATAATAGAAGATTCATTGATATTTCTCGCAGTATTGGAGTTAGAGTTAATAACTGAGATGGCCTTACTCCAGTCCATACAATGATCATAGTTTTTAACGTGATTAAACAAGGCATTTGATTCTTGTCCAGTTCTTATATTATATTTATGTTGCTTAAGTCTAACAGAAAGATCCTTACCAGTCTGCCCAACGTAAAACTTTTCACAATTTCTACAAGGCACTTTATAGATGCACCCATGAGAATTTTCTTATGAGTTCCTGATTAAGATATTCTTTATAGTATTATTGTTGCTGAAGGCAACATTTACATTAAAGGATTTAAGCAACATAGGAAGTAAAGGTGAGGGTATTCCCTCAAAGGCCCAGTCCTCTGTTCTTAATGCTACCTCGCTAACGCGGGAAATGGCGAATAGTTTAAAAGAAAGAAAAGGAAGTAAAGTAGAATTATTATTAAAAGGGAGAACTATAAGATTCTTGGTGTCATTGGTAGGCTTGGACTCAACTCTGTAAAATGATTTCTTTGCTAACTTAAGGGATTTATCAGTGAAAGATCTAGGGTACTTCAACTTGGATCCAGTAGAATATATCTTCTTAAACTCATTATCAATGTACTCTGGACTGCAAATACGTAATGCCCTAAGGAACATGGATTGAAATGATAATGATTTAACTCTGTCATGTTAAGATGAGTAATAATGGATATATGAGCATACATTGGTAGGTTTTCTGTATATGCTAAACTTAAACTTGTTTCCTTGCCTATGGATCATGCATTCTAAATGTAAATGTTGCCTTCAGCAACAATGATACTATAAAGAATATCTTAAAATCAGGAATTCACCAGAAAATTCTCCTGGGTGCATCTATAAAGTGCCTTGCTGAAATTGTGATAAGTTTTATGTTGGGCAGACTGGTAAGGATCTTTCTGCTAGACTTAAGCAACATGAATATAGTACAAGAACAGGACAAGAATCAAATGCTTTGTTTAATCACGTTAAAAACTATGATCATTGTATTGACTGGAGTAATGCCATCTCAGTTATTAACTCTAACTCCAATACCACGAGAAATATCATTGAACCTTCTATTGTTGAATTCACAAAGAATTATAATCTTAATAATAGTGAAGGTCTATACAAATTGGATAACTGTATCATTGATAATATTTGTAAACAATTCACCTTCTTGTCTACATAATAAGTTTATGACATGCCCATTGTCTGTCTTGAACAATCACATGTTTACCAAATGGTGTCCTAGCTACATCTCATCGTTGTATATCAACTGACTTATATTTCTCTCTTGTGTCTCCCCTGATGATGTGATTATTACACGAAAGTGCACTTGGGAACTTATTGCGTTTCATTTTCCCCGTGGAGGACTCAAAGGAATATACTTGATCACGTGCAAAATTGTGATACTTTCCAGTATATATATATATATATATATATATATATATATATATATATATATATATATATATATATATATACTTCCCACGTATTCCCTGCATGTCGTAGAAGGCGACTAAAAGGGAATGGAGCGGGGGGCTGGAAATCCTCCCCTCTCAATTTTTTTTTTTTTAATTTTCCAAAAGAAGGAACAGAGAAGGGGGCCAGATGAGGATATTCCCTCAAAGGCCCAGTCCTCTGTTCTTAACGCTACCTCGCTAATGTGGGAAATGGCGAATAGTATGAAAGAAAGAAAGATATATATATATTCATTTATTAATGATTACCCTAAGACTTCTTTTTGAAAGGGTCCTGGTGTTATCCTGGACTCCTTTTCCAGAGACTTCTGAGCTCCAGGGCTGCACTTCACTCAGTAGCAGGAACAGGATCGACACCTTTGAAGCAAAGTCTTTGATGAGACTGCATTCTCTTTCATCAACTGATGATAGCGCAGACTTACCAAAGGCGACTGTTCACTCGCTGTGTAACTTCTTACAGGTGTAACACACACACACACACACAAACAATATTATTATTATTATTTTGCTTTGTCGCTGTCACCCGCGTTTGCGAAGTAGTGCAAGGAAACAGACGAAAGAAATGGCCCAACCCACCCCCCTACACATGTATATACAAACATGTATATACATATATTTATATATTTATATATATATTTTTTTATTATACTTTGGTGCTGTCTCCCGTGTTAGCTAGGTACCACAAGGAAACAGACGAAAGAATGGCCCAACCCACCCACATACACATGTATATACATACATGTCCACTCACGCACATATACATACCTATACATCTCAACGTATACATATATATACACACACAGACATATACATATATACACATGTACATAATTCATACTGTCTGCCCTTATTCATTCCCATCGCCACCCCACCACACATGAAATGAAAACCCCCTCCCCCCTGCATGTGCGCGAGATAGCGTTAGGAAAAGACAACAGAGGCCACATTCGTTCACACTCAGTCTCTAGCTGGGGATAGGGGAGAAAGAATACTTCCCACGTATTCCCTGCGTGTCATTGAAGGCGACTAAAGGGAGGGAGCGGGAGGGGCTGGAAATCCTCCCCTCTCGCTTTTGATTTTCCAAAAGAAGGAACAGAGAAGGGGGCCAAGTGAGGATTTCCCTCAAAGGCTCAGTCCTCTGTTCTTAACGCTATCTCGCTAAAGCGGGAGATGGCAAATAGTATATATATATATATATATATATATATATATATATATATATATACGTGGGAAGTATTCTTTCTCCCCTATCCCTATCCCTGCGTGTCGTAGAAGGCGACTAAAAGGGAAGGGAGCGGGGGGCTGGAAATCCTCCCCTCTCGTTTTTTTTTTTTTTTTTTCCAAAAGAAGGAACAGAGGAGAGGTCCAGGTGAGGATATTCCCTCAAAGGCCCAGTCCTCTGTTCTTAACGCTACCTCGCTATCGCGGGAAATAGCGAATAGTATGAAAAAAAAAAAAAATATATATATATCTTTCTTTCAAACCATATATATTATATATATATATAATATATATATAATGTATATGTTTATTTATTTATTCATTTATTTATTTATTTATTATACTTAACCACGTTTTCCGCGTCAGCGAGGTAGTGCAGGGAAACAGAAGAATGGCCCTACCACCCACATGCACATGCATATACATAAACACACATATACATTCATACATTTCAACATAAACATACACAGACATATATACATACACAAACATATAGATATATACACATGTACATATTCATACTTGCTGCCTTCATCCATTCCCGTCACCACCCTGCCACACATGAAATAGCATCCCCCCATTTCTCACATTTGTGAGGTAGCATCAAGAGCAAAGGATTGAGCTTTAGAGGGAAAAATCCTCACTTGGTCACCTTCTCTGTTCCTTCCTTTGGAGAAGTAAAATCTGGAAGGGAGGATTTCCAGCCTCTGGCTCCCACCCCTTTTAATTGCCTTCTGCAATAAACAGGGAAGATATGGGAAGTAGTCTTTCTCTCCCATACCCAGGGATGATGATTTGTTATTATTAGTATTATTTTTGATATTATTATTATTATTATTATTATTATTATTATTATTATTATTATTATTATTATTATTACTATACTTAATTGCTGTTTCCTGTGTCAGTGAGGTATCGCCAGGAAACAGACGAAATATAGCCCATCCACTTATATACATATACATACACAACTTATGCATATGAACATATACATACACAACTTATACATACACAGACATATACATATATACACATGTACATATTCATGTCTTCATCCATTCCTGTTGCTACTCCGTCTGGGGAGTGTGTTTTCTGATAGGTGTTTTTCTGATAGGTGTATGTATGGAGGTTGATAGGTAAGTTGTTTAGTGTTAGCTAGATTATTTCATTCTCTATGCATTTTGTCATTGTTCTGTATGTGAGGGGTGGGGGGATCTGTGAGTAGAGGTTTTTGAAATATGAGGCAGGGTAAGCTTTTTACTTCTACTTTGGGGTTGGTGGTTAGTCATAGAATGGTAAGGGTGGGAGGCTCAAGTGCTGTTGGTTAGAATTGTGTCAAAAATCTCAAACACATCACCATGCTCATTTCAGATCACAATAGTTTTTGGTAACATGGGGTAGACTCACTTTGTATAGATAATTGTGACTATTTATTAAAAATAATTTTGCAATCCTTACAATTCAAAATGGCATCAAGTGAGAGAGGAGTTAAAAGAAAGTGTGTGAACTGTATATTTTATTAAAAAATGGCCTACAGGTTACATTCAATTTAACAGACTTTCAGCATTAACGGACACCCCTTCTCCCCATTATTCCATTGAATCGAGGGTTTGCATACAAGAGGGTGAAAGGCATGCAAGGAATAGAGTGAATTGGAATGATGTGGTATACTGGGGCCAACGTGCTGTCAATGGAGTGAACCAGGGTATGTGAAGCGTCTGGGGTAATACACCATGGAAAGTTTTGTGGGGCCTGGATGTGGAAAGGAGCTGTGGTTTGGGTGCATTACACATGACAGCTAGAGACTGAGTGTGAACGAGTGTGGCTTTTTTTTGTCTTTTCCTAGCGCTTCCTCGCGGGGTTTGTGTGTGTGTGTGTGTGCTGTTTCATGTGTGGCGGGGTGGCAACAGGAATGGATGAAGGCAGCAAGTATTAATATGTTCATATGTATATATGTATATATCTGTGTATGTATATGTATGTATACATTGAAATGTATAGGTATGTATATGTGTGTGTATGGGCTTTTTTTTTTTTTTTTTTTCCCCCAAAAGAAGGAACAGACAAGGGGGCCAGGTGAGGATATTCCCTCTAAGGCCCAGTCCTCTGTTCTTAACGCTACCTCGCTAATGCGGGAAATGGCGAATAGTATGAAAGAAAGATATATATATATATATATAGTCCATAGGGAAAATGAAACACGAAAAGTTCCCAAGTGCACTTTTCTGTAATAATCACATCATCAGGGGAGACACAAGAGAGAAATATAACAGTCAGTTGATATAAATCGAAGAGACAAAGCTAGGACACCATTTGGTAAACATGTGATTGTCCAAAACATTGTTTTGGGAACTTTTCGTCTTTC
This sequence comes from Panulirus ornatus, assembly GCF_036320965.1. Classification (NCBI taxonomy): domain Eukaryota; kingdom Metazoa; phylum Arthropoda; class Malacostraca; order Decapoda; family Palinuridae; genus Panulirus; species Panulirus ornatus. The sequence continues at coordinate 11,152,875 of NC_092288.1, read as the reverse complement.
ATTTTCCCCGTGGACTCATAGGAATATCTTGATCACGCGCAAAATTGTGATCCTTTCCAATATATATATATATACATATATATATATATATATATATATATATATATATATATATATATATATATATATATATATATATATATCCCTGGGGATAGGAGAGAAAGAATACTTCCCACGTATTCCCTGCGTGTCGTAGAAGGTGACTAAAAGGGAAGGGAGCGGGGGGCTGGAAATCCTCCCCTCTCGTTTTTTTTTTTTTTTTTTTAATTTTCCAAAAGAAGGAACAGAGAAGGGGGCCAGGTGAAGATATTCCCTCAAAGGCCCACTCCTCTGTTCTTAGCGCTACCTCGCTATCGGGGGAAATGGCAAATAGTATGAAAAAAAAAATATATATATATATATATATATATATATATATATATATATATATATATATATATATATATATATATATTATTATTATTATTTTGCTTTGTTGCTGTCTCCCGCGTTTGCGAGGTAGCGCAAGGAAACAGACAAAAGAAATGGCCGAACCTACCCCCATGCACATGTATATACATACACGTCCCCACACGCAAGTATACATACCCATACATCTCAATGTACACATATATATACACACACAGACATATACATATATGCACATGCACACAATTCACACTGTCTGCCTTTATTCATTCCCATCGCCACCTCGCCACACATGGAATAACATCCCCCTCCCCCCTCATGTGTGCGAGGTTGCGCTAGGAAAAGACAACAAAGGCCCCATTCGTTCACACTCAGTCTCTAGCTGTCATGCAATAATGCCTGAAACCACAGCTCCCTTTCCACATCCAGGTCCCACAGAACTTTCCATCGTTTACCCCTGACGCTTCACATGCCCTGATTCAATCCATTGACAGCACGTCGACCCCGGTATACCACATCGATCCAATTCACTCTATTCCTTGCCCGCCTTTCACCCTTCTGCATGTTCAGGCCCCGATCACTCAAAATCTTTTTCACTCCATATTTCCACCTCCAATTTGGTCTCCCACTTCTCCTCGTTCCCTCCACCTCTGACACATATATCCTCTTTGTCAAACTTTCCTCACTCATTCTCTCCATGTGCCCAAACCATTTCAAAACACCCTCTTCTGCTCTCTCAACCACGCTCTTCTTATTTCCACACATCTCTCTTACCCTTACGTTACTTACTCGATCAAACCACCTCGCACCACATATTGTCCTCAAACATCTCATTTCCAGCACATCCACCCTCCTGCACACTACTCTATCCATAGCCCACGCCTCGCAACCATACAAAATTGTTGGAACCACTATTCCTTCAAACATACCCATTTTTGCTTTCGGAGACAATGTTCATGACTTCCACACATTCTTCAAGGCTCCCAGGATTTTTGCCCCCTCCCCCACCCTGTGATTCACTTCCGCTTCCATGGTTCCATCCGCTGCCAGATCCACTCCCAGATATCTAAAACACTTTACTTCCTCCAGTTTTTTTCCATTCAAACTTACCTCCCAATTGACTTGACCCTCAACCCTACTGTACCTAATAACCTTGCTCTTATTCACATTTACTCTTAACTTTCTTCTTTCACACACTTTACCAAACTCAGTCACCAGCTTCTGCAGTTTCTCACATGAATCAGCCACCAGCGCTGTATCATCAGCGAACAACAACTGACTCACTTCCCAAGCTCTCTCATCCCCAACAGACTTCATACTTGCCCGTCTTTCCAAAACTCTTGCATTCACCTCCCTAACAACCCCATCCATAAACAAATTAAACAACCATGGAGACATCACACACCCCTGCCGCAAACCTACATTCACTGAGAACCAATCACTTTCCTCTCTTCCTACACGTACACATGCCTTACATCCTCGATAAAAACTTTTCACTGCTTCTAACAACTTGCCTCCCACACCATATATTCTTAATACCTTCCACAGAGCATCTCTATCAACTCTATCATATGCCTTCTCCAGATCCATAAATGCTACATACAAATCCATTTGCTTTTCTAAGTACTTCTCACATACATTCTTCAAAGCAAACACCTGATCCACACCACTTCTGAAACCACACTGCTCTTCCCCAGTCTGATGCTCTGTACATGCCTTCACCTTCTCAATCAATACCCTCCCATATAATTTACCAGGAATACTCAACAGACTTATACCTCTGTAATTTGAGCACTCACTCTTATCCCTTTTGCCTTTATACAGTGGCACTATGCACGCATTCTGCCAATCCTCAGGCACCTCACCATGAATTATACATACATTAAATAACCTTACCAACCAGTCAACAATACAGTCACCCCCTTTTTTAATAAATTCCACTGCAATACCATCCAAACCTGCTGCCTTGCCAGCTTTCATCTTCCGCAAAGGTTTTACTACCTCTTCTCTGTTTACCAAATCATTTTCCCTAACCCTCTCACTTTGCTCACCACCTTGACCAAAACACCCTATATCTGCCACTCTGTCATCAAACACATTCAACAAACCTTCAAAATACTCACTCCATCTCCTTCTCACATCACCACTACTTGTTATCACCTCCCCATTAGCCCCTTCACTGAAGTTCCCATTTGCTCCCTTGTCTTACGCACTTTATTTACCTCCTTCCAGAACATCT